>NC_053429.1:65056018-65239173 GCF_007990345.1 Gossypium hirsutum | reverse complement strand
ATGAACAACATGCTAACAAAGGTCGTAAACGAGTTGTGTTCGAGCCGGGAGATTGGGCAAGGAAAGATTCCTATGCAACGCAACGAATCTAAACTCCGAGAGGGGATGGACCGTTTCAAGTCCTTGAACGAATTAATGACAATTCTTATAAATTGGACTTGCCTGGTGAATATAATGTTAGCGCGCGCGACTTTTAACGTTTCTGATTTGTCTCCGTTTGATGCAGATTCCGATTTGAGGACAAATCGTTCTGAAGAGGAGGGGAATGATGTGAGCTTGCCTACGAACCAAATGGAGAACGAACAAGAAGCTATTAAGCTGCCCATTGGTCCAATAACGCGAGCTAGAGCTAAACGATTTAAAGTTGCTATTTTAGCATTGGTGGAACGGATTGAGGAAAATGAAAGCAAAGAGCTTAAAGACGAGCTGAATATTTTCAACTTCTTTGAAGTTGAAATTCGTTCTAGCTAATTAAATTGCTGCTGGATTTTAAACCATTTAAATAAGCATTTAATTAAGTCTTATTACAGCTTATTAATATGTTTTTATTTAATATAAGTGTTTAATATGTCTTAATTTAGTTACATTAAAGATGTCTTGATTTCATTTAGTTTGTCTAAATTATTACATGTCTTAAATCTGTTCAACCGAATTTGTGTCATGCTTTATTAATATTTAAGTTGTTTCAATGTTAAATTAGGATGTTCACATTATGTATTTACTTAGTTCAGCTTAATTTGATTAAAATTAATTAAGTTGTGTGTTTTTTAGGTACAGCCGAATTTGAAGATTCATTGGGCAGATTCATGCATGAAGATTCAATGGATGTGAAGATGCATGCATGTTGGGTTCAATGCACCAAATGATACATGCATGGACTATATTAAAGATGGTGTGCTGATTGTTGAAGTTCTCTAAGTGACCATTCGGCCAAAAGAGATGATTTTCCATTCTCCAAAGCTGCCATTTATTTCCTTCACATTGCTGGGTACATTGTGGCTGTCCAACGTTCAAGTCACCACTTCATGATGTTCAGTGCTAATTAATGTGGTTTTTTCAGAGTTGCTTCATTATTGACTTATTAAACTCCATTGGCCGAATGTAGCTGCTGCCAATTTTCCAGTTCGTTGAAGCTTTCCTTGGTCTATAATTCAGCAAACATTGATTAAGACCATTCATGGATCTTAGCTCAAAATTAGTTCAATGTTTACTTAGTTTTTAAGTATTGAACTTGACTATTCGGCTACTAGTCACTTAAGCTATAAATAGTTCTTGAATTTCTTGTAAAAGGACTTTTGCCAAATTTCTGAAATGAAATATAATTTTAGTGAGAAATTCACTCTCTTTATTCTCCAAAGCTCAAATTGACGTTATCTTCAACGAGTGGCGTCAATCTGACTTTGTTCGAACTTATCACCCATTGGTGTGGGCGTTCTTCATACCGTAGGTTCCTATTTTGCTAAATAGAGGGTCCTCGGTTTTTATCCTATTTCCATTTCTTTCTTTGAAACCTTAAGCCCGGTCCTTATTTGATAATAAGGGTTTCGATCTTGTTTCATCGAATTACCCAGCAAACAACAACCCATCAAACTCCTTTGTTCCTAAAGCCATCCAACTTCAAACACCAAGACTTGAAATTTGATTCAATCCGACACTACCTAATTTCGATCGGGAAAAGATTACGACTCGTCTTTACATCCGAAACGAGCTCGTATCAACGAGAGTAAGTACGAGTGGTAAAGGCTAGAGAGTGTGAGTGATTCGAGTGTTGAAAAACCTAAACGAGTGAAAACACAAGTGGAACTATTATTTCTTTTCCAAGAGAACTAGTGATACGAGCACGCCCCGCGAAACTTCATCGAACAAGTCTGTCAAGCTGAGCATTGACATTTGGCAAGCTAATCCAAGCTCGTTTCCAGCTCCAACGAACTCCGTCCAGCTCAAATCTAGTTATTGAGTCAATCCACTTGCTGAGCTAAACTGAGCTCACCCCTAGCTCATATTCAGTCACGAGCTAAACTTTAGCTCAGTTTCGCCTTAAGAGTTTAATCTCAGCTCAACTTTAGCTCAGAGTAAAGCTAGCTATTTTAGTTTAACTCAATTTTGTCTTTAATGCATTAAATAAAATTTGCACATATTTATTTAAGCATTAAACTTGTTTATATTAATATTTGTTATTAATATGTCATAGATATCACATAACTTAAATGTGTTCCATTGTGCTGAATTTATGTGTGTTCACATGATGTCTTATGAATTGTTTTATTTTCTTGTAGGTACAATGCTCATGGACCGCGGCAATGAATGCTTGAAGAAACATCTCTTTTGGACATCCAACATGCATGATGAACAACATTTAATTAGGTGCATGTATGACTAGATTCAAGGTGTTTACAAGTTCATGAATTTGTCAAATACATGAATGCACAAAATACATGAATGTTTGGGTTCAAATGCACATTTGGTTACATGAATGATGAAGATTCATGCATGAATGTATCAAGAAGATCCAATCCTTTGGATGGCGCACATGCATGCATGGAAGGAAATTATGCAAGTTCATGTAGGGCTTGGTGTAATGTATGAAGAGGTGCATGTAGAATTGAGGTTCAATGGATGGCATTTAAGGGAGTACATGTATTGGAGACGTTCATGCAAGTAGGGGCTATTTAATGTTCATGTTTTTTGTGGTTCATGGACCGAATTTATGGAGGAACATACATTGGGACGTTTCATGCATGATCCATGCATTTTCAAGCTAACCATTCAAGTATTCAAGGTGCATTAAAGCTTCATTCGGCCAAGGTGGATGATGGAACATTAAAGGGCTGCACATTCATGGATATTCATGATTTTTCTTCTACAATTATCTAGGTGTTTATGGCCGAATTTCTTAGCTTCTAAGCTTGTCCATTCAGCTACTTTTATTTAGGCTATAAATATATGTTATTTCATTTGTAAGAGGTTAGACTTTTCACTTAATGAAACTCTGTTAAACTTTCATGGAATTTGTGAGATTTCTTTCTCTCATATTTCGTTGAGGACTTCGTTGGCTTATCTAGGAAGCCTAGTGGCATCAACCGTGTTCTTCACTATCCGAACTTATCACTATCAAATAGTGTGGCGTTCACCCATATACCGAGGTTCCTACTTTGCTAAAGTAGCGGGTCGAGGTTTATCACTTTCATCCTCCACCTTGAAAGCCTATAAGCATTTGGGTCGATATTTTCTAATATTGGTTCGTGCTTGCTTTTAAGAACCCTTTTCTTCCATAACCATCATCTATTTACTTCTTTCACTTTCCCCTTCCAATTTAGCCAAACCTATACATATTATTCTTATCCATAAACCATCATAGAACCATTATACATAGCTTCCGTCCTATTTTTCCATCAACTTCATTTCAAAAGTGGAATTGAACGATACTTTCTCGTAGACGATCGGGCAACTCAGCATACGACTCGACTCTCCCCGAGGCGGTTCGTATCAACTAGTGAGGTTTGTGGTGAGGTTTAAAACTTATTCTTGTCATTATCATGGATCATGCAAGAAAGCTTTTCCGTCATCAAAAGAAGCCTTAGTATTCAAAGTCCTGAAAATGAGCAACAACGAGAGAACATCTTCCATTCCCAATGTCAAGTTCAAGGGAAAGTTTGTAGCTTGATTATCGATGGTGAAGCTATACCAACGTGGCAAGTACTTTAATGGTGGAGAAACTAGCTTGACCACCACCAACATCTGAGCCCTACAAACTCCAATGGCTCAATGATGGTGGCAAAATCAAGGTAACCAAACAAGTGCTTGTTTCTTTTTCAATTGATAAATACGAGGACGAGGTACTATGTGATGTTGTTCCCACACACGCGGGACACTTGCTGCTTGGGAGACCATGGCAATATGATCGAAGAGTCACCCATGACGGGTATACCAATCGATAAACGCTCAAGTATCAAGGAAAGAATATCACTTTGGCTCCGTTGACGCCAAAGCAAGTTTTCGAGGATCAAATGAGAATGAAATCTGTTGTAAATCAATTGAGAGAAAAAGAAAAGAAAAGTGAAAAAGAAAACAAGAATAGCAAAAGAGAGAGAAAAAGAAAATGAGAAAAGAAAAAGATGAACAAGAAAAAGAAAATAGAAAAAAGTTTGATTGCAAAAAAAGAGAAGTCCGGAAAGCGATTTTATCAAAGCAAACCATTCTTGTACTCATGTATAAGGAAAATCTTTTTAACACTAACAAACTATCTGAGAAATTACCTTCCACTATTTTGAGTATTTTGTAGGATTTTCGAGACGTTTTCCGGAAGAGACTCCTAGTGGATTATCGCCCCTTCGAGGAATTGAGCACCAAATCAATTTCGTGCCCGAAGATGTAATTCCAAATCGTCCTACCTATAGAATGAATCCTGAAGAAACCAAGGAGCTACAAAGGCAAGTCAATGAATTAATGGAAAAGGCTTATTCGAGAAAGTCTAGCTCCTGTGCCGTGTCGGATCTGATACGAATCCGACGTATCATGTTTCGACAAATTCGACATATGAGCATGGCTAAGTTCGAGGGGCAAGTTCAAATGAAGCCTATTTAAATTTCAACGAGCTAATTCAGCCATTTTAGCTCAATGAGCTCGTTTGTCATTTTTCTAGTTTATTTTAATTTAAGCTTTTATTAATTCTGGATAAATTAATTGAGTCTGTTAAACTAATATAGCTCAATAATTTGGTTTGTTATTTTAATAATTAAAATCTGGACATTTTTAATTATGTTTAAATGTGTTAGTTAAATTAGTTAATTTGCTTAGCTCATAATTATGTTTAGCTTAATAATTGGTTTTTAATATGTTCCAGCTGAATTAATATGTCTGAATTGGAACATGTTTTAATTTGTTTTAGTACAGCCATTTAACTTGTCTTAGTTTAGGACACATTTATTTCTTGTCCAGCCGAATGTGGTTTAAATTTGCTGCCAATTTAATATGTTCAAAGCTGATTAATTTTGGTTTAAATGTGCAGCTATTTTCGAAATTAAAGGAGCAAGCATGCCGAATTCAATGTGCTTATTGCTACAGCCGAATTAATTAGTGAACAAGGCATGGACGGCACATTAAAGAGCTGCTGGTGCATAGGGGCATGAAACGTGATTAATGCATTAAAAAGCTGCTGGTGCATGACTAGCCTAGGAGCATGAAACGTGATTAATGCTTGAAGGTTGCTGGTTGGTGTTCCCAAATGGCCATTCAGTCAAAAGATGGTTGAATATTCAATGTTCCAAGCTAAATTAAAAGGCCAGCTGCTGTTTAAGTTTCTCTAGGTGCTTTTTCGGGAAAATGATGTGAGCACACCCGGGGCATCCTCGAATGCACACCAAGGATCTATTGAGCTGCCAAAAGGTCCCATGACCCGAGCTCAAACCAAGCAACTTCAAGATGCTATATCAGCCTTTGTGATGCGCATTTGGGATGATAACCAGCTCTATAACGTTGGAGGAGCTAAGAATAACTCCTTGAAGACTCCATGCACCATTTTGCAATCTGACCTCAGCTCCTCTTCAGCTCCCCATGCGCCATTCAATTCCCATCAGCTCACTTGAGCTCGTTTTAGTTCGTTTGAGCTCGAATTTAGCTCGTTTCGGCTCATTCCTTTTCCATTTCAATAAATTAAGTATTAATCTAGCTTATAACTAAGTTTGTTACAGCTCATGCTGAATTCCCTAGCTCAATTTAGCTCACTAAGTGTTTTGACTATTTGAGCTAGCTGAATTTATTATAAGTTGACTTATAATTATTGTGTTCAAATTTAGTTAGTGATATTAAGTTATTTAGTTATTATTTTAAATTATAATTATATGAATAGTTGTGTGTTATTTAATTATGTTATTTAATTTTGTAGGTTAGCCGAATTTGGAAGATACATTCATGGCATTTAATGCAAGGTGCATGAACGGGAAAGTTCATTGAACGGGAGGATACATGCATGGACCGGTTCAATGTTTGGAGGACATACATTCATGTACATGGAAGGTTAATGCATATTGAAAGGTGCATCTCCCTTGGACGGCACACATGCATGAATGGGGGGGTAATCAATGCAAGTGCATGTACGGTTAGGTTCAAGGCCCCTTCCAAGTTCCATGTACAACCGATGCATGTGGGAGGACCCTTGGAGTTTCCAAAGCACCTATTCGGCCAAGAGACACCCTTTGGGAGTTTCATGCATCCCATGGCCGAACCTAGACAATCCCATTGGCTTCCAAAGCTTGCTCATACATGAAGCTACCCATTCATCTCCCATTCGGCCGAACATGGACAAGGACACCATTGGTCATTTTTCTAGAAGGTTCATGTCTTAATTAGGTTCATTACTTAATCGTTAAGTTCATGAATGGACTATTCGGTTAGCATAAGAAACTAGTATAAATAGTTTGTTGATTTCATTTGTAAATGACTTTTTGCCAAATTTGTTAATGAACATTTGTTCTTGTGAGGTTGCTTCCTCTCATATCTCGTACAAGTTTCAAAAGACTTATCTGGCTTGTGCTAGTGGCGTCAATCGTCTTGTTTGAACTTATCACCAATCTTGGTGTGGCGTTCACCTATCCATCTATCCATACTTCACCTTAACAATATAGGAACCGGGGTGACACTTCCTAGTGTTGAATCATTCCTGACGTTGAGTTCGTTTTTCCATCCCCCATTTTTCAACTTTCCTTCTTGTAACCAAACCGACCCATTTATCCATCACCCATCTTTGTTACACATAACCGAACCTATTACTAAACTTACCCTTCTTGAAACCTTTCGCTTATTCTAATCCATTATTTTACTTTTATTACTAAAATTCGAGGCACGAACGACTCTCTCGAACTATGATCGGGCAACTACGTGAATTCGACTCATCTACCCGGGCCGGATCACATCGTTTGATATCAGAGCTTGTAAATCGAGAGGCGCCGACATTCGTAACAAGATCGAAATAGGTTCGTAGTTAAAAAATTCGAATTAAAAAAAAATTCAAGTTGTAATTTCGTTCTCTCTCTTGTAATAGTGATATTGTGAAGTATTAAAAAAAAGACAAAAAAAAACGAAATTATAAAAAAAAAGTGAAGTGATCAAGTTCTTCTTTTGTTTATATTTTGACCCGATCGACAAAGTGTTCTTTTCATCAACTTTGCACCCCATTTCCAAAACGCCACACTACACCAAAGAAAAATTTTCTTTTAGCCTACCTATAACCTATACATCTTATCCCTTGTAACAGATTTTGAAGCCGACCCCAAGGCACTTAGACGAGTCAAAGAAACAAAATACGAGGTTACGAGAGTAAGCTTGAGTGGTAAAAGGCTAGAGTGTATGAGATCATTCGAGAGTTGAAAAGCCAAAAACGAGCGAAAACACGAGTGTGAGTGCCATCATTCTTTCTTTCCGAGTGAACTCGTGAGGATGTTGTAGTGAGGACTTTGTGTCTATTTTACTTAACAATTTTCCTTTCAGCGATAACATCATGTCTCGCGAAGAATTTGCCGAATCAGAATATCAATATTTGGTGCAAGAAATGCGAAGAATGGTGACAACTAAGTTTGACAATTGCACGAGAGATTAGATCGTGTGGAGAAAAGAGACCAACGGGCACGAATGTCATCAAGTCAAAAAGTGGATTCGAGAGCATCATGGAGATACACATCCAATGACTACTCAAGAAGAGATTATGATCGAGATTCTTTTCATCAAGGAATTCAAGACGAAGAGAAGCCGATTTTGATTTTGAATCCTTCCGAGAAGACGTGCGAGATGAAAGATACACCTCTTCAAGAGCTCCAAAGAAAATAGCCATGGAGAGATCTTCACGAAGGATTGTTCGTGAATCATATGTAAATGATTTTTCTTCTTTTGAACAAAATGATTTTCTCCTAAATCTTTTGTAACCTCTTGTAAAAAGCAAGCGAGAAAAGAAAAAGACGAAAAGAAAAAAAGAGATCAAAAGAAAGAGAGGCAAGAAAAGATTATGAGAGAAAATGAGAGGATTTTAAATGAAATCGAGAGAAGAAACAAAGAAAAGAGAGAAAAACAAAGAAAAGAAAATGAGATTGAGATTGAAAAAGAGAACGAAAAGAAATTTGAGAGTGAAAAAGAAATTGAAAAAGAGATTAAAGAGAAAGAAATTGAAACAAAAGAAACGAGAGTTTCCAAAGAAAAAGATTCGAGTGGAAAAGATGTTAGTGAGCAAGCGAGGATTGTTTCCACAAACCCACTTAATAGTTTTTCTTGTGATTTCTCTTCTGATACGAGCACGCCCCGTGAACTTTATCGAGCAAATTTGTCAAGCCGAGCAATGACATGTTGGCAAGCTGATCCAAGCTCGTTTCCAGCTCTACGAGCTTCGTCCAACTCAAATCCAGCTTATTCGAGCTCAATCCATCTGGCTTGAGCTAAACCGAGCTCACTCCTAGCTCACTTTCAACTCACGAGCTAAACCTTAGCTCAACTTCAGCTTAGGAGTTTAGCCTCAGCTCAACTTTAGCTCACGAGCTAAAGCTTAGCTCATTTTAGTTTAAACTCGGTTTTGTCTTTAATGCATTAAATAAAAATTTGCACATATTTATTTAAGCATTAAACTTGTCTTATATTAATATTTGTTATTAATATGCCATAGTCATTACATAAATTGATTATGTTCACATAGCTGAATTAATGCATGACATTAATGTGTTCACATCATGCCGAATTTATGAGTGTCCATGAGATATCTTAATGACTTGTTTATCTCATGTAGGTACATTCCTTTGGACAGTACAATGTATGGATGAAGAAACATCTCTTTTGGACATTCCACACTCATGAATGAAGAAGTATTAAATGCTGGTGCATGTACGGCTAGATGCAAGGTTTCTACAAATTCATGCATGTGTCGAATGCATGTATGGACATTAAAGGCTGGTCCATGAATGGATCAAATGCATGGGATGATAGAATGCATGAATGGCTTAAGTGCATGTATGGTGGCTTTCTCCTAACTTTCCAAGGCACTTATTCGGCCAAGAAGTAGCTGTTCACACTTTGAATTGACCTATAAGCTACTACACATGCATGAATGGGTTCAAGAATGTCCAAAGGAAGGAATTAACTCAATAATTCAACACATTGATTGAATTAAATGTATGCACAAAGGGGAGAACGAATTTACTAGGTTCATGCTGCCATTTATGAACCTACATGCTATTAAAGAGTTTAATTATGAGGATACATGTTCCATACAAGTGCATGAACGTCCCAAGGAGATGAATGCAACCTTTGGTGCACATACAAGTCACTTGAAGCCTTTCTTTATGATTAAGCATTCATGCACACACTTAGGGGGAAGAAAGTGTCCATTCAACTAGTTCATGAATCTGCCGAATTTATGAACTATTTTAATACATTAGTGTGAACGTTTTTATTATTGTGTGAACACCTAGATGCCGAATTTGAATGGTCATCTATGTGCCTATAAGTATTTGTTTTCTTTCAATTGTAAGGGACTTTTTGCCAAATTTTGTATTGAATTTAATCTTGTGAGAATTTTCTTCTCTAAACTTTGTTTGAGACTTTGTTGACTTATCTACCTAGTAGTGGCGTCAACCCTGTTTCTTTCACTCTTATACTGAGGTTCCTACTTTGCTAAGTAGCGGGTCGAGGTTTATCATTTTCATCCTCCACCTTGAAAGCCTATAAGCAATTAGGTCAATACTCTCTAGTATTGGTTCGTGCTTGCTTTTGAGTTCCTTCTTTCCATTCTTTCATTTTCTTTAAACCGAACCTTAATATTCATATTTTAAACCCTTTATTTGAACCCCTTGAATAGCTTCCGCATAATTTATTTAGAAACATCCTTTTTGAACAAACCGGACGATACTTTCTCGTAGACGATCGGGCAAACTCGCATACGACACGGCTCTCCCCGAGGCGGTTCGTATCATTTGGTATCAAAGCTACTAAAACAAGAAGATCGTGCGACGAAATTAATCCCGGGCTAGTCCAAGTGAACGCAAGTAAGTAGGATCCGAAAAAAAAAGAAAAAAAAAGAAAGAGTATAGAAAAAAAATTTTATACCGAAGTTTTCTCATTTTGATTAGTTAGCTGTTGTTGCTATAAAAACAAAAATCTACGCAGCTGAAGAAAAAAATCGTGTACAAAAAGTGTTTTATTGTATTTAGTTTGTCAATATAGTACAAAAAAAGTTATATAAGTCAAAAAAAATTCAAAAAAATTCAAAAAAAAATTCAAAAAGAAAAAAAAATATGAAAAAAAGGTGTTTAATGCAATTCGATTGTTGTTCGAATGTCAAAGCCCTTGGTTTGATATCCTTCCTGATTCATCTTCTATTCTAATCTCATCCACGCCACACTTTTTTTTTACCCAATTTCCTTTTCTTTTAGCCAACCCATATTGATACGAGAATGCGCGCGGACCAAGATCGAGTTGCCAAGTCACGGGAAACTCCTACGAAAACCCTAAACAATCAGATCCGAAACGAAACAGAAAAATTAAAAGATTAGAACTTTGAATTTCCAGATCTGAAATAAAATCCCCAAATCAGCAAAGAATCAAATTGAGAATAGAAATAAGTGTTAGGGTTCTTGAAACCCTCAAGGAGATTGTGATTCTGCCCAATTGAACACCAAGATAGTTTTCCCCAAATTTCGACAATCTAATTTCACCCAAAAAGAGTATGGAAAAACCCTAGAAATTGGGGATTTTTGGGTTGATTCCTTAAGATAGAAAAAGGCTGAAAACACAATAAGAACAGAAAATAGATTAGATAATGATTCAGCACAAGTAGAAATAAAGAAAGAATTGACAGTAAGAAATTAAAAGATAAGTCCTAAGAAGCCTTGAAATCTCGAAAGATCTCACAACTCCCTTCAAACGGCTCTAATCTCCCCTCCAAAGAATATCAATGGCAAGAAGAAGGTTGAAGATGGCTCCCACAATCAAAAGATTGTTAAAACAACTTCTAAAGAAAACTCAAGAGAGAAATCTTGGAGAAAACTCAAAGAAAATTCTGCTCTCAACAAATCTGAAATTTTAATAATAATGATAAGTGTTTAACAAGGTGGACAGCCATGCCTTTAAATAGGCCTTATAACTAGTCCTAATCTAATTAGAAAACTAAAATAAAAAAACTCCTAATTATTTTAATATGGAAATTTGGTCAAAGGTCATTTTATCTGGGACTCTTGGACTGAATATTGACATAAAAATTTAAACTAAGTAAATAAATAAATAAATAAATAAAAATAAAAATAAAACTTTACAACTTGGGCCACTTTGACAATTTGGCCTGATTTTCAACTAAGTATGGATGGATTTCTTGATTGGGCTGGGAATTTGCTTATTGGGCCTCGCCTTCAAGAATTTGGGCTTTTGTGACTCGTATCACATATCCCCTCATATGTTATCCTTTGTAAAACCATTTGAAACCGACCCACAATACTAGAGATCAAGTCATACTAAGTCTGTTACAAGGTTATAAGAGGAGAAAAGAGCGGAAAAAGGCATGAGCGAGTGAGATCATTCGAGCGGAGGTAAAAAAGCCAAACGAGTGTAAACACGAGTGGGAGTGACACCTTTTGCTTCTTCTTTCTGAGTGAAATTGTGAGGTTTGTGGTGAGGTACTTAATTTTTTTTATTTTGTTTTGTGATCTAACATTTTCTTTTTAGCAACAAAAATCATGTCACGGGAAGAGTTCACCGAATCGGAATACCAATACTTGGTTCAAGAAATGCGAAGAATGGCGACTAAACGAGACCAAAGTGATCGAGTTTCTTCAAGTCGTAAAACGGAACCAAGAAACCCACGGAGATATACCCCCGACTACTACCTAAAAAAAAGTTCCAATCGTGATTCCTTTTCGCCATCTACGTTGAGACAAAGAGATTCATACTATGACTCATATTCATTAGCGAATTCGAGAAGTGACTTCGATCGAAAGTCCTTTTCATCAAGAAATTCGAGAAGACGAGAAGCCGATTACGATTTTGATTCGTTCCAAGATGTCGTTCGGAGAGAAAGACATACTCTTAGTATATCTTCAAAGAAATCATTCAAGGAGTATTCTTCATGAAGTTTTGATTGTGAATCATACGCAAATAGTTCTTCATCTTTCGAACAAGATTTGTACTCTCATCGTTCTTTTGTACATTCTTGTAAAGAGAAAATAAAGAAAAGAAAAGAAAAGCAAAAGAAGAAAAAGAAAACGAAATAAAAAGAAAAGAGAGGCAAGAGGCAAGTAAGAGAGAAAATGAAAGAATCTTGAGAGAACTTGAAAAAGCCTTTGAAAAGCAAAAAGAAAATGAAAAAGAAAATGAGATTGAAAAAGAGAACGAAAAGAAATTTGAGAGTGAAAAAGAAGATGAAAAAGAAATTGAAACAAAAGAATCGAGTGAGAAAACAAGTGAGCAAGTGAGGACTATTTCTACTAACCCACCTGTTCGATCTTCTTGTGAGTTAACTTTTCAGGTTCCTAGAAGTTTGTGCGACCAATTCCATCTACATTGCCTTCCAGACGAGAGGTGTTTTAGGTTGTTCGAAAAAGGTAAGTTCACAAATGACAGCCACCCACCTGCAATTGAAGGTAAGGATTCCTTATTTATTGATTCGAGGCCGTTGAATACAAAGTTGCTCATATAGATTTTTATGGCCTTATTTTTGAAAATCTTCCATCTTTTGATTTGGTTAATTACTGTTCACATACTAATGTTAACGATGTTGTTTCAAAAGATGTCATGAAGATTCCGTCTTATGACATGTTTTATAACGACAATTCTGTTGATTCTGTTGGATTGGTTCATCCTGTGCAAATTGTGAATGTGTGTGATAGCAGTTTTTCACGTTTTGATTTGTTTGATTATAAAAATTCTTTGAATTCATCTTTCTGTTTAAACGTTCCTATTCAAATGATTTGTGATGGATTTGAATTTCTGAAAGGTCGCATGATCAAAACTTCTTTGCTCGATATATGCGTTAAAAGATTTTTGCATGAAGTAATTGATCTGTTTGACTTTGTTCTTCAAGATAAATCTTTGAAATTTTGTGCGAGATTTCCATGCGTTGGTCTATCTGTTCGAGTAGAAATTACGATGCAAGATTGTTCGAGTATTTGCATGTTTAAGTTTCTTTTGATTTACTTGCATGATAACATGTTGCATCGTTTCTTTGGTGATAAAATGAATATGCTTGGTTGTGCCAATTTTTCAAGTCTAATTGAACGAGTGAAATTTGAATCATGCGATGAGTTGATTATATTTTCCTTATTTAACATGTTGCCTGCTAAATCAAATGATCAAGTTCGTGTGTTCAAGCCTATTTGCTACATGAATTCATTTTACGGAAACATTAAGCATTTTACATCATTTACATTCAAATTATGTTTGCTTGATGTTCAAACTTTTGATAAGAAGGTGAAATTCAATTATTTGGGTTTCAATTTTGATTCATTTATTAATCACCTTGTTTGGCCACATCTGAAATTTTCGTTTCATTTTGAGAAGGTAAGGCCAACCTATGTTTTTGGAATTGAATCAAATTTCCATGGTAACTTTCCTTTTCCATTTAAGTCCATAGTTTTCGATAATACTAACCATTCTCATTTTTGTGAATTCCACCCCTCGAGGAGCAAGACATGTCATGGTATGTCACCACCTATTCAAATTTATCGGAGTAATAGGTTTGTGATACAATCCGCCTCGGGGTGAGTCGAGTCGTATGTGAGTTTGCCCCATCATCTACGAAGAAGTAGCGTTCGATTTGTTCAAAAGGATGTTTTAACGTAAATAATGGCGGAAGCTATGTAAAAGGATTCAAAGATGGGTTTATGGATATGAAGTTTATGTAGATGGATTTATGGATATAAAGTTTTTGTAGGTTTGGTTATAATGAAACGAAAAGATGGAATGGAATGGAAATGAAAATGATCTAAAAAACAAACACGAACCAATATTAGAAAATATTGACCCAAATGTTTATAAGTTTTCAAGGTGGTCAGATGGAGAATATGAGAACCTTGACCCACTACTTAGAAAAGTAGGAACCTTGGTATGTTTGAACGCCATACTACGAGTAGTGATAAGTTCGGTTTTCAAGAAAGAAAATGGATGACACAACTAGAACACTAGGTAGCCAACAAATCTTTGAACGAAAACAGAGAAAAGTTTGCCTCACAAATTTGGCAGAATATCATTAACAAAAATATTCCAAAAAAAAAGTGTTTCTTCAAAAGGCTGGTTACATGAATTTATAGTGTCAAAAGGAAAGCTAGCTGAAAGGTCACTTTTAATGAAGCTAATAATGAGGCCTAATGAAAAGTCACAACTATAGAAATTCTATTCCAAGTAACTCCAGCCTTCAATTTGATTTACTTCTTCAATTAAGTTGCTTTCAAAGTCTTTTGAAGTCTCCATGAGCAACCGAAAAGACACCAGCTTCTTTGATGGAGAATTGAATGCATGTAGTGATTACTCATGAAGCAAACGGTTATGGAAGATGAAACAAAGTTGCTGCCTAATTTAAAGAAGAATAATGCTCTCCTTTAATTGATAGAAACAACTTCTTAATGATATTTAAAGCCTCTTTGTAACAACCCTCTCTTTTGTAACTGAAATCTCTTGAAAAGTCACCTTATTGAATGCATAACAGCCTTTAATAATAATAGATGGGAGCTAAAAAGTCACCTACAATTAACACATGTAACCGTCACATTTATTCATTTATTAAGCTTAAAACAAATTAACAACTAACTTAAATAAATGAACTAACACTTATGCATCATTTATTCCAGCAACAAGTTTAATTAAGAGAAGCATTATTAAATGAACTTAAATTCATGCATCAATAAATTATCCTAGGAACTAGATTATTTAAAGAAGCAACTATTAAATAAAGTTCAACAAAAACACTTATTAATTAAACTAAGATGAGTTGAATAAATGTCCAGCAACTCATTTATTAAACTAAGATGCTTAAATGCATGGTTTAAAATGCAAACTAAATGAACAAATGAGTTACTTAATGCAAGACTTAATTTAATGAAGCTGACTTAAACTAACATCGGAGTCACATAATGTATGACTTTATTAAATGCAGAACACATAATGCATGTCATAATTAAAATATGTATTTAATAAATAAGACATAATTAAAGACTAAAGTAACTAAGATAAATCAAGTCTTTATTCCAACAGTATAAATGAATTTAAAGGTCTCATTTTGCATTTGGGCCCCTCGAGTTTAGGCCAATCTCGATGTCGTCGAGATATACCGAAACATGATGCGACCGGGATCGCATCAGTTTGTCTTACGTTATCTATCCAAAGAGAGAAGATTCATTTTGACCGAGAAAGGTAAACCCAATCCTCAATTGTCTTCTCTTCATATTCGTCAAGGTAAGTCATCTAAAAATTTTCAAATAACTTTGCTCAATTTGATTGAAGTTGAAAATTCCCTTGATTTGTTGTTTGGAAATTATTTATACTTTGATGTGATGGATTTTTCCTTTTGGCATTGTAATGATGTGATTATTACGTTGGAATTTGGAGACTCCCCTCATGTTGTTCAAAAACGAAAGGAAGAGTTAGCATACCTTTGGCCATGGCATACCTTGCATGAGCAAGACAAGGGACCAAATGAGTTACTATATTCGATTAAAGAAATTAAAATGTTTTGGATGAGGAATAATGTGTTTAAGTGCCTACCATCATTTTCAACCAATTATCCCTTGATCCAACTTAGTTTTCATGTTTGTAACGATGGTCTAACGAAACTCTTTGATAAATTTATGTATGCTTGCTTTGACCAATTGAGATTTTTGGCATATGTTCGATTGAATGAATATTTTATGAACTATCGAACACATTTGAATTTGACTCCTTTGAGTTTCTTTTTACCGGCTGTGGTAAGAATTTTCAGGTTTGTGTGACATCTTCCATCCCATTTGATCGAGGAAAACCATGCACGAGTCAAAGTTCTCCAATGGATAAATAGCTCGACTTGAGGACAAGTCGCCTAAAAGAGGGGGGAATGATATGAGCACGCCCCACGAACTTTATCGAGCAAGTCTGTCAAGCCGAGCAATGACATGTTGGCAAGCTGATCCAAGCTCGTTTCCAGCTCCACGAGCTCCGTCCAGCTCAAATTCAGCTTATTCGAGCTCAATCCATCTTGCCTGAGCTAAACCGAGCTCACTCCTAGCTCACTTTCAACTCACGAGCTAAACCTTAGCTCAACTTCAGCTTAGGAGTTTAGCCTCAGCTCAACTTTAGCTCACGAGCTAAAGCTTAGCTCATTTTAGTTTAAACTCGGTTTTGTCTTTAATGCATTAAATAAAAATTTGCACATATTTATTTAAGCATTAAACTTGTCTTATATTAATATTTGTTATTAATATGCCATAGTCATTACATAAATTGATTATGTTCACATAGCTGAATTAATGCATGACATTAATGTGTTCACATCATGCCGAATTTATGAGTGTCCATGAGATATCTTAATGACTTGTTTATCTCATGTAGGTACATTCCTTTGGACGGTACAATGTATGGATGAAGAAACATCTCTTTTGGACATTCCACACTCATGAATGAAGAAGTATTAAATGCTGGTGCATGTACGGCTAGATGCAAGGTTTCTACAAATTCATGCATGTGTCGAATGCATGTATGGACATTAAAGGCTGGTCCATGAATGGATCAAATGCATGGGATGATAGAACACATGAATGGCTTAAGTGCATGTATGGTGGCTGTCTCCTAACTTTCCAAGGCACTTATTCGGCCAAGAAGTAGCTGTTCACACTTTGAATTGACCTATAAGCTACTACACATGCATGGATGGGTTCAAGAACGTCCAAAGGAAGGAATTAACTCAATAATTCAACACATTGATTGAATTAAGTGTATGCACAAAGGGGAGAACGAATTTACTAGGTTCATGCTGCCATTTATGAACCTACATGATATTAAAGAGTTTAATTATGAGGATACATGTTCCATAAAAGTGCATGAACGTCCCAAGGAGATGAATGCAACCTTTGGTGCACATACAAGTCACCTGAAGTGATACGAGTCACAAAAGCCCAAATTCTTGAAGGCGAGGCCCAATAAGCAAATTCCCAGCCCAATCAAGAAATCCATCCATACTTAGTTGAAAATCAGGCCAAATTGTCAAAGTGGCCCAAGTTGTAAAGTTTTATTTTTATTTATTTATTTATTTATTTTACTTAGTTTAAATTTTTATATTCAGTCCAAGAGTCCCAAATAAAAGACCCTTGGCCGAATTTCCATATTAAAATAATTAGGAGTTTTTTTTAGTTTTAATTTTAGTGTTCTAATTAAATTAGGAAAACATTTGAAAGGCCTATTTATATGGCTTGGCCAGCCACCCTACATTACATTACAATTACATTGAAAATTTCAGATTTGATTTGAGTGAAAATTCTCTTTGAGTTCTTCAAGGATTTTCTTTTGAGTTTTCTTTAGAAGTTGTTTTAACAATCTTTTTGATTGTGGGAGCCATCTTCAACCTTCTTCTTGCCATTGATATTCTTTGGAGGGGAGATTAGAGCCGTTTGAAGCGAGTTGTGAGATCTTTCGAGATTTCAAGGCTTCTTAGGACTTATCTTTTAATTTCTTACTGTCAATTCTTTCTTTATTTCTACTTGTGCTGAATCATTATCTAATCTATTTTCTGTTCTTATTGTGTTTTCAGCCTTTTTCTATCTTAAGGAATCAGCCCAAAAATCCCCAATTTCTAGGGTTTTTCCATACTCTTTTTGGGTGAAATTAGATTGTCGAAATTTAGGGAAAACTATCTTGGTGTTCAATTGGGCAAAATCACAATCTCCTTGAGGGTTTCAAGAACCCTAACACTTATTTCTATTCTCAATTTGATTCTTTGCTGTTTTGGGAATTTTATTTCAGATCTGAAAATTCAAAAAAATCTAATCTTTTAATTTTCTGTTTCGTTTCAGATCTAATTGTTTAGGGTTTTCGTAGGAGTTTCTCGTGACTTGGCAACTCGATCTTGGTCCGCGCGCAACCCCGTATCATTTGGTATCATATTTTGGGCGTTTTGGGTGTTCTTGGTTGATTTCTAAACTGATCTCTATTTTTAAAGCATAAACGGCAGTTTTACCCAGAAAAATTGTTTAAAAAAATTCATTTGAGTGGGTAAACGTTGTCCGATTGATCTGAAATTTTACATACATTTTTTTGGCACTGTGATTGAATGTAAAAAAATTATTCCCGCAAAAAAATCAGTCAAAAAAGTCAAAAAAATCAAAAAATACGAAATTCAATAAAAATTTAAAAAAAGATTTAGCGGGTTGAATTTGGTGCCCAAAATTTCCAGATCAAAAATTCAATATATAAGGACACTCCAGATTTAATTTCGTGATTTTTGGAGATCGGGAACACCTCGAACGAAGTTGTCAAGTTACTCCGCAGTTTTTCGGGTTTTCTGTTTTCAGCAATTTTTATTGATTCTTAGCTGTAGGTTTTCATTTGTTTCCCTTTATTCTTCCTTTACATTATCTAACACCTTCTTGTTTCTTGTGTTAGTAGGATTTAAACGTGTGCACAACTTCTTCCTCGGTGCAACACGAATCAATTGGTGTCTCATCAGTTTTTAGCATCCTAGTGCAAATTAGGATTCTTTGGTAGTTTGGTTCAACTCTCTAATTGGTTGATATAAACTCTAATAAAGAACTCACAAGATTGAATTCGACCTCATTGAGAATTTGATTTTTTCTTTTTGAGTGATTAACAGTGAGGTTTGATAACTTTTATTTTTGAGTGTTGAGTGTTTTGCAGGTTTTAAAAAAAAATGTCTACAGGTGATAATACTAGTGACATATTTAAAAAATTCCAACAACAGTTGGACGAACAGGCTGCTGCACTTCGAGCGTTGACTGCTACTATCAATGAGGTGCGGTTGAATCAAGAGCCTCAATATCGAGATCAAATTAAAGATGATGTGGATAACCAGCCTCCTGCTCATAGGCGCGCTCCTCGGCGTGTCCCTAGAACTGATTATGATCTTCATGATCGTGGACAACCCTATTTGGCAAAACCAAAGAGCGAGCAACAACAAGAACATCTCTTTCATACTCGCTGCCATGTACAAGGTAAGCTTTGTAGAGTTATTATTGATGGTGAAAGTTGCTCGAACGTAGCCAGCACGACGATGGTGGAAAAGCTTTGCTTAACCACTACCAAGCATCCACGACCTTATCAACTACAAGGGCTTAGCAACGAAAGCCAATTTAAGGTCACTCAACAAAAAGTGGAGAACTGGAATGGAATGGAATGGTCGGTTTAGGTACAATTTGGTAAATGGAGAACTGGAGTTGAACAAAAAGTGCAAACAAGAACCAATACCGATTTAGTATCGACCCGTTGTTTATAGGCTCTTTTAGTTCGGTTTCGGTATGGTAAAGGAAAACCTTGACCCACTATCTAACAAGATAGGAACCTCGGTATGTTTGAACGCCACACTACGAGTAGTGATAAGTTTGGTTTCGACAAAGGACAACGGTTGACACAACTAGAACGCTAGGAAGCCAATCGAATCTTTGAACGAAATTTGAGAAAAGTTTTGCCTCACAATTTTGGCAGCATAACATTAACAAAAGTCAAAAGTTTTTTTTACAAAGAAAAATAACAAGTATTTATAGCCTAAAGACTAGCTAACTGAATGGACACTTTACATACTTAATAATTAAGTAAAAGTCTCATGAATGCATCTTGAAAATTCTAGAAAGAAGTCCTTTGATGTTCATGACCAGATTCGGCTATGGTGGAGATGTCTTGAAGGTTCTTCATGCTTAAGGAAATGAATCATGAATGAGAGACTCCCTTAGACATTAGCTAGGTTCGGCCAACTTGAGTAATTGAGGCAATCAATTCATGTTATTTGGTGAAAAGTTGGGAATTAATTGAGGAGACTTCATGAGTCAAATTAAGTGTGAATGCCGATTCTTGAAGAGTCCATAGGTGTGAACACTTTGAATTGAAAGGTCATGCCATGTGAACGTAATGTGAACAGAATTTTAAGGTTCATGGAGGGAGATGTTCGGCCACATGTAGGAAGTAATGGGAAGCCTCAATTTAGCCGAATAGTCACTTGGAAAATGAAGAAGTAGCACACCATACATGAATGGAAACATTCATGAACCTTGAACACATTGAATGTGGCCATACATGCACTTAGCCGAACATGCACCTAGGAGATTCAAAGCTCTTAACCGTCCATGCACCTCCAAAAAAACATGTTGCTTCATGCTTCATATGTCCGTTGAGTTTCTACAAGAAAATGTGAACAGAATTAATTCAAGCTAATGTGAACACAAATGTAAACATTAAATTCGGTTATGACAAATTAATTAACATCAATAAACACTTTTAAGACATATTTAATAAAACTAATGTGAACTAAATTTAATATGTGGTTTATTAATTAACTAATTAATGAACTTATTAAATAAAAATTTAATAGCAGTCAAATGAAATCAGAGTAGTCTTCATGAGCTAGAATTCAACTCATGAACTAAAACCGAGCTGGGCTTGGACTCATGAGCTGGTAGCGAGCTGGACCCAAGCTGGGTGATACGAGTCACAAAGGCCCAACCCAAGCTTAAGAAGGTGATGGGCTCAAATCAAGAAAATCAAGATTCACTTTCTTGTTTTCAAGAAAATCAAGAAATCGAATCTTGGCCCAATTTTGCTGTTCGGAGCGATTTCAAGAATCAAGAAAATCAAGATTTCAAATCTTGGAAATCTTGGTCCAAGAAACCGAATCTTGCAGCCAAAGCGCGTTGGATCTCCATTACGAGCGTCAACAACCCAATTTCGGTAGGAGATGGATCACAAGCCCAAATTCTTAAAGGCGAGGCCCAATAAGCAAATTCCCAGCCCAATCAAGAAATCCATACATATTTAGTTGAAAATTAGGCCAAAATGTCAAAGGGCCCAATTTGTAAACATTTTAGTTGTTTAAGTCAATTTTTAAGTTTTAGGAATATCACATGTTAAATTCGGCCCAAAACAGCCCAATAGGATACATGGCCGAATTTTCCTTTGTTTTTTTAATTAAGTTTAAATTTTTTAAGTTTTCTAATTAGATTAGGATTTGTTGGAGGCCTATATAAGCATTGGCCAGCCACCCTTTGTAAATATCTTATTATTATTTTTTTCTATCAAATTTCAGATTTGTTGAGTGCAGAATTTTCTTTGGGGTTTTCTCCAAGAATTCTCTCTTGAGTTTTCTTTAGAAGTTGTTTTAACAATCTTTTGATTGTGGGAGCCATCTTTCAACCTTCTTCTTGCCATCGATATTCTTTGGAGGGGAGATTAGAGCCGTTTGAAGAGATTTGTGAAATCTTTCGGGATTTCAAGGATCTTGAGGACTTATCCTTTAATTCTTGCTGTTTTTGATTTCTTTCTTTACTTTTCTTTGCTTATACTTGTGCCGATTTCTCATCTAATATTTTGCTGTTCTTGTTTGTTTTCCAGCATTGATTAAACTCAAGATCTCATCGTTTAAGTTGTTCTCCTATTGGCAGCACCCATTCGAACCCAAAAATCCCCAATTCCTAGGGTTTGGCCGATTGGATTTCTTTCAATTTGGGAATCAATTGATTGCTCGAAATTGGGCATTCTTGGTCGAATCAATTCCTTGGTAGATTCGCATCTTTTCTTTCTTCTCAATTTCGTTTGATTCATCGATTCTATTTCTTTTCTTCTTGCTGCTCTTTTAATTGAATTTGGGAATTTTAAATTCAAATCTGATTTGGTTTAATCTTAATCTTTGTTTTTGTTTTCAGATCTATTTGTCTAAGACCTTTCGTAGGAGTTTCCCGTGACTTGGCAACTCGATCTTGGTCCGCGCGCATTCCTCTATCATTTGGTATCAGATTTTGGGCGTTTTGGGTGTTCTTGGTTGATTTCTAAACTGATCTCTATTTTTTAAAGCATAAACAGCAGTTTTACCCAGAAAAATTGTTCAAACAAAATTCATTTGAGTGGGTAAATGTTGTCCGATTGATCTGAAATTTTACATACATGTTTTTGGCACTTTTATTGAATATAAAAAAATTATTTCCACAAAAAAATCAGTCAAAAAAGTCAAAAAAATCAAAAAATACGAAATTCAATAAAAAATTTAAAAAAAGATTTAGCGGGTTGAGTTTGGTGCCCAAAATTTCCAGATCAAAAATTCAATATATAAGGACATTCCAGATTTAATTTCGTGATTTTTGGAGATCGGGAACACCTCGAACGAAGTTGTCAAGTTACTCCACAGTTTTTCGGGTTTTCTGTTTTCAGCAATTTTTTATTGATTCTTAGCTGTAGGTTTTCATTTGTTTGCTTTTTATTCTCCTTTTACAATATCTAACACCTTCTTGTTTCTTGTGTTAGTAGGATTTAAACATGTGCACAATCCTTCCTCGGTGCAACACGAATCACTTGGTGTCTCGTCAGTTTTTAGCATCCTAGTGCAAATTAGGATTCTTTGGTAGTTTGGTTCACACTCTCTAATTGGTTGATATAAACTCTGATAAAGAACTCACAAGATTGAATTCGACCTCATTGAGAATTTGATTTTTCTTTTTGAGTGATTAATGGTGAGGTTTGCTAACTTTTATTTTTGAGTGTTGAGTGTTTATTTTTTACAGGTTTTGAAGATGTCTAAAGGTGATAATAATGATGCACTTATGAAAGTCCAACAACAGTTAGACGGTCATACTGCTGCAATCACACAAATAAATGCTACACTTCAAGCATTGAATACTACTTTGAATGAGGTACGAGTGAATCAAAAACATCAATATCGAGATCCAATTAAGGAAGATAGGGATAACCAGCCCTATAGGTGCAGCCCTCAACGTGTCCCTAGAATGGATGATGATTTTCATGATCATGGACAATCATCTTTGGCAAAACCAAAGAGCGAGCAGCAACGAGAACATCTCTTTCATACTCGCTGCCATGTACAAGGTAAGCTTTGTAGAGTTATTATTGATGGTGAAAGTTGCTCGAACATAGCCAGCACGACGATGGTGGAAAAGCTTTGCTTAACCACTACCAAGCATCCACAATCTTATCAACTACAAGGCCTTAGCAACGAAGGCCAATTTAGGGTCACTCAACAAGTGCGCATCGCCTTTTCTATCGGTAAGTATCAAGACGAAGTTGTGTGCGACGTAATGCCTATTCAAGCCTGCCATTTGTTGCTAGGAGAACCATGGAAACTGGATCGAAAAGTCACTCATGATGGTCGTACCAATAGGTATTCTTTCAAGCATCAAGGAAAGAAACTCACCTTAGTGCCGCTCACTCTGGAACAAGTCCATGAGGACCAAATCAAACTGAAAAATTCTGTTAAAACAAGTGAGGAAAAAGAAAAAGAGAATGAAAAAGAGCAAAAAGAGATTGAGAGTGAAAAAGAAATTGAAGAAAGAAGAGAAAATGAATTAGAAAAAGAAACAAAAGAAAAAGATGTGGAAAGGGTAGTGAGGAATGTTTCCACTAACCAAGATATGAATTTTTCTTGTGTTGGTACTTTTCAGGTTCCCGAAAGATCGAAAGATAACTTTCAACTTCAATACCTCTCAAATGAAAGACGCTTTCATACGATCAACTTAGGCAAAGATGAAATCACACTACATGATCCCGAAGGTAAGCGAGGTAAGGAAATTTTAGAAACTGAGTCCAGTGCAGATTTGAAAATTATTGATAAAACTTTTGGTGACTTAGTTCTTAAAAGATCCCCTCATTTTGATCCGATTAATTGTTACTCTTCGATTGTGGTTGATAAAGTCATTACGAAAAGAAGCGTGATTTGCTATTCTCTTGATTTACCTTGTGTAAAATCCTCGAATTTGTCCAAATCAGTTTTGGAGAATAAGGTAACGAAATTTTCCAAATTTGTTTTCAATTTATATTCGTGCCTTAAACAGTTTATGTGGTTGTACATGAAGTTTGAGTTCCATTTGACAAAGGTTAACTCAACAACGGGGATTCGACTACACTACGCCCCCGATGAGCGAAGGTTTGTTTTAAATGAAAAAGGTAAAATCGACCCTTATTCTTTTGCTTATCAAGGTAAGATGCTTGAAACCTTTGAAACACTTTTGTACTCCTCGGATAGCGACAAAGATCGTGTTGATGAACACTTAGATCGAAACGTGCTTGACTGTCCTATTTTATTTATTGATGATAAATCTATTTTGATGGTTGATAAAAAGATTCTTGTTTTTGATAATGCATGTGTGAGTGAATCTATAAACCGTCGATTAATGCATGGTAATCTGAATCTGTCCATTCACATGCGTTATACCTGTTCTATTATGCTTATAATTGGACTACAAGCTTGTTTGCGTTGCTATTTACTATTTCATGGCTATTCTTTTCAGTGGACTCAATTGCCATTAGTCCCGTTCGATCGAGGAAAGTCGAGTTCATTTGATTTTTTAGATTCGAGGACGAATCTTTTTGAGGAAGGGGGGAATGATACGAGTCACAAAGGCCCAACCCAAGCTTAAGAAGGTGATGGGCTCAAATCAAGAAAATCAAGATTCACTTTCTTGTTTTCAAGAAAATCAAGAAATCGAATCTTGGCCCAATTTTGCTGTTTGGAGCGATTTCAAGAATCAAGAAAATCAAGATTTCAAATCTTGGAAATCTTGGTCCAAGAAACCGAATCTTGCAGCCAAAGAGCGTTGGATCTCCATTACGAGCGTCAACAACCCAATTTCGGTAGGAGATGGATCACAAGCCCAAATTCTTAAAGGCGAGGCCCAATAAGCAAATTCCCAGCCCAATCAAGAAATCCATACATATTTAGTTGAAAATCAGGCCAAAATGTCAAAGGGCCCAATTTGTAAACATTTTAGTTGTTTAAGTTAATTTTTAAGTTTTAGGAATATCACATGTTAAATTCGGCCCAAAACAGCCCAATAGGATGCATGGCCGAATTTTCCTTTGTTTTTTTAATTAAGTTTAAATTTTTTAAGTTTTCTAATTAGATTAGGATTTGTTGGAGGCCTATATAAGCATTGGCCAGCCACCCTTTGTAAACATCTTATTATTATTTTTTTCTATCAAATTTCAAATTTGTTGAGTGCAGAATTTTCTTTGGGGTTTTCTCCAAGAATTCTCTCTTGAGTTTTCTTTAGAAGTTGTTTTAACAATCTTTTGATTGTGGGAGCCATCTTCAACCTTCTTCTTGCCATCGATATTCTTTGGAGGGGAGATTAGAGCCGTTTGAAGAGATTTGTGAAATCTTTCGGGATTTCAAGGATCTTTAGGACTTCAATTTACTTTCTTGCTGTTCATTCTTTTCTTTTAAATTCTGTTTATGCCGATTCTTTTGATCTAACTTGTTTATTCTTCTTGTGAATTTCTAGCCATCTTTATTACTCAAAAAGATCGATCGGTACTCATTCTTGGTAGCCAAATTCGACTAAACTTATCTTTTCCAATTAATCTTGTCGAATTCTTCTTGTCAAAACTGAATGTTTTAGGTTGCTGGAATTTTGGGAAAAATCAAGTTGCTGGAATTTGGGGCTTTATTCATCGGTTTAGTTCTTGGACAGATTCGGCTTGTTGAAAATCAATCTTGGAGATCGATTTCGTGTTTTTGCATTCCGAAAACATCTATTCATAAGATCTTTGATTCTTGGCTGTTCTTGATTGTTTTGGGGATCTTAATTTCCAGATCTGATTTGTTTTTAATCTTATTCTTTGTTTTGATTTCAGATCTGTTCGATTAGAGCTTTCGTAGGAATTTCTCGTGACTTGGCAACTCGATCTTGGTCCACGTGCACCTCCGTATCACTGGGGAACTGGAAGTGAGCTGATTCCAAGCTAGTGAGCTGGTTTTGAGTTGAATGGGAACTTGCTTGAGCTGGTGGTGAGCTCGATGAGCTGAGCTGGACTTGCAGGTAGTTGCATGGTGATACGCCCTCACCTCGAGATCGAATTGAGTCGTAAAGATCGCCCGATCGTGAATTAGGAGTAAATTGAGGCTTTACAAAATAGGCTAGAAGAAAGAGGTTTATTTAGGCTCAAAAAGGTTTTGTTGGTTTAGGAAATGAATTAGAAAACAATGGAAGCAATTTGGCTAAGGATTCGAAAGCCGAACTAACACAATAGGAATGTGTTAACCCGTAACTTAGGAGAATGCTTAGGTTGGTAAGGATGGATGGAAGGTTGTTAAATGGAAAGAAACTTCGACCCACTATCAATGGTGATAGGAACCTTAGTATGAATCGAACGCCACACTTTTGGGATTAAAGTGATAAGTTCGGGAAGAAAGAAAAACAAGTTTGATGCCACAAAGATGTTTGATAAGTCTCACAAGTTTTTGGAGAATAACAAGAGTTGAAAACAACCTCACAATTTAGCAAAGCTATCCAATTGTCCATTAACCTCAAAATGTGAATTACATGACTTATTTATAGCTTGACTAAGGCAGCCGAATAGCCTATCTAATCAGATCCTTATGCCTTAAGTTTCTTGAGGAAACTTCCTAGAAATTTCCTAGTTACATTCATGTGATGAAATTCTGAAAATTAACCTTCTAGAAAAAGATGATTCGGCTGGCCCCTTTAATGGAGAAAATTCACATTCGGTTAATGTTTTAAAAGAGCTTAATTGCTGCTATGGAGAAGAGAAATGGATAGCTTCAAAAATTATGCTTCTTTGGCCGAATATGAATAGCCTCCACATGAATTGGCTGCTGGAATTTATGAGGCACTCTTTGGCCATTGCTCTCCACGAAATTGGCCCTTGGAGAAGCTCAAAAACAGCAGCTAGAAGTCCATTGAGCTGCACGAAAAGTCAGCTGGAAACACAAGGCTGCTGCACTTTAAATGCCGTCCATGCATGTGCCCAAATACATGCTCCTTCTTTATGAGCTTTCTTTGCCATTAAGCTAGCTGAAAAAAACATCAAATAAATGTGATTAGGACAAGTTTAATACTCATGAAATCAGCAGCTGGACATATTAAAATTCTGCACATTAATTCGGCTAAGACAAATTAATTAGCAGCCACTAATAAAATTGTCTTAGTCAAGACACATTAAAACTTTGTAATTAAACTAAACACATTTAATTTATGACTTAATATGGACATATTAAAGGCATGTACTAATATAAAATATATTTAATAAGCTGAATTAAAAATGTCCAGATTAAGACACATTTATTTAATTAAATGATTTGAGCTGATTCTAAACTAACACAACTAATTAAATTTATTAAAAATAAATTTAATCAGCTCCTTGAACTAATTAAGTGCCGAATTGAGCTAAATTGAGCTGACACAAGCTAAAATCAGCTTGTAGGAAATTGCGAATCAAGCTAGTTGAGCTGGGCGTTTTATGGGCAATCAACCCATCACTCCACAATCGAGCAATATAGCTTGCTACAGCATCTTGGAACTTCTTGGCACGTACTCGAGTAATTGGCCCCAAAGGCAACTCCATGGATTCGGCACCTATCTTCATAGGTGAGCTCATATCATCCTCCCTCTCTTCGAAGCGATTCGTCCTCGAATCGTCACCTACATCAAAAGGAGAAAGGTCAGCAACGTTAAAACTTGCACTCACTGCATACTCACCCGGTAGGTCAATCTTGTAGACGTTGTCATTGATCCGTTCCAATACTTGAAAAGGGCCATCACCCCTTGATTGAAGCTTGGATTTCCTTTGATCGGGAAACCGTTCTTTGCGCATGTGGATCCAAACCCAGTCACCGGGTTCGAACACGACTCGTTTGCACCCTTTATTTGCCCCTCGAACATATTGTTCGGTTCTCCTTTCAATATTATCCTTAACATTTTTGTGCAATTGTTTAACAAATTCGGCCTTCTTTTTGCCATCTACATGTACTAATTCATTAGAAGGCATAGGAATCAAATCAAGAGGAGTAATGGGATTAAAACTGTATACTACCTCAAAAGGAGAAAATTTCGTAACAGAATGAACAGTTCGATTGTATGCGAACTCCACATGAGGTAAGCAATCTTCCCACATCTTCAAATTCTTTTTCAAAATAGCTCGAAGCAAAGTTGATAGCACACAGTTGACTACTTCGGTTTGGCCATCCGTTTGAGGGTGGCATGTCGTCAAAAATAGAAGTTTGGTGCCCAATTTCCCGCACAACGTCCTCCAAAAATGACTTAGAAACTTTGTGTCGCGATCAGAGACAATGGTTCGAGGGATCCCATGCAACCTAACAACTTCCTTGAAAAACAGACTAGCAACGTTAGTAGCATCATCAGTTTTATTACAAGGTATAAAATGGGCCATTTTTGAAAAACGGTCTACAACAACAAATATTGAATCTCTCCCTCTTTTGGTTCTTGGAAGGCCCAGAACGAAGTCCATTGAAATGTCTACCCACGGAGCATCAGGAATAGGCAACGGGGTGTATAATCCATGCTGTTTGATTCGTGACTTTGCCTTCTTACAAGTGATGCAACGATCACATTTCCTTATTACGTCACGTTTCATTTTGGGCCAATAGAAATGTTCATGCAATATTGCTAAAGTTTTAGCAATTCCGAAGTGGCCCATAAGTCCTCCGCTATGAGCTTCTTCTACAAGGACGTTTCTCACAGAACTTTGAGGCACACAAAGCTTGCCTTCACGAAATAAATAGCCCTCATGCTGAAAATACTTTTCACAAGCACCATGCGAACAAGACTCATAAATTTCACCAAAGTCAGCATCAGATTTATAAAGATCTTTGATAAATTTGAAACCAAGCAATTTAGAATCCATTAAATTAACAAGTGCGTACCTTCGTGATAGGGCGTCGGCTACAACATTTTCCTTACCCTTTTTATACTTGATCACGTACGGAAACGACTCCAAATACTCCACCCACTTGGCATGACGTTTATTGAGCTTGGTTTGTCCCTTCAAATGCTTTAGAGCCTCGTGGTCCGAATGAATTACGAATTCCTTCGGCCATAAATAGTGTTGCCATGTTTCGAGAGCTCGGACCAATGCATATAGTTCCTTATCATACGTTGGATAATTCAACGTAGCTCCGTTAAGCTTTTCACTAAAGTATGCAATAGGCCGTCCATCTTGCATCAAAGCAGCGCCAATGCCGATACCTGAAGCATCACACTCTATCTCGAATGTTTTGTTAAAATCAGGTAAAGACAACAATGGTGCATTAGTTAGACATTCTTTAAGCTTATTAAAAGAATTTTCTTGTTCATCAGTCCACACAAAAGGAGAATTTTTCTTAATTATACCTGTCAAGGGGGTAGCTACAGAACTAAAATTAGGCACAAACCTTCGATAGAAGCTTGCCAACCCGTGAAAACTCCTCACTTGGCTGATGTTCGTTGGACGCGGCCATTCTTTGATCGCCTTGACCTTTTCTTGGTCAACTTCTAATCCACGAGCACTTACCACAAAGCCTAGAGAAACAACTTCATTAGTGCAAAAAGAACATTTCTTTAAATTGGCATAAAGTACCTCTTTTCGTAAGACTTCAAGCACGGCACGTAGATGTTGAATATGATCTTCCAAGCTCTTGCTATAGACTAAAATATCATCAAAATACACAACACAGAATTTTCCAATGAACGAACGTAAAACATAATTCATGAGACGCATGAAAGTACTCAGAGCGTTGGTAAGTCTGAATGGCATTACCAACCATTCATACAAACCATATTTAGTTTTGAACGCAGTTTTCCATTCGTCTCCCTCCCGCATTCTAATTTGATGATACCCACTTTTTAAATCGATCTTCGAAAACAATTGGGCTCCACTAAGTTCATCAAGCATGTCGTCGAGGCGGGGAATAGGATGGCGATATTTTATTGTGATTTTGTTGATAGCGCGGCAGTCAACGCACGTTCGCCAGGATCCATCCTTTTTAGGAACCAACAATACCGGAACCGCGCACGGACTTAAGCTTTCATGGATGTAGCCCTTCTCCATTAATTCGGCTACTTGCTTTTCTAATTCCTTCGTTTCCTCAGGATTACTTCTATATGCTGGCCTATTTGGAATTGCAGCACCGGGCACAAAATCGATTTGGTGCTCGATTCCTCGAATGGGAGGTAGGCCATTTGGCACTTCTTCAGGAAAAACATCTCCGAATCCCTGCAACAAAGAAACGATGGAGTAGGCAAAGTATTGTCAAGTTCGTTAGTTTCCAATAAACACTCTTTATACATAAGTACAAAGATAGGTTGCCTTGCCAACATCAATTTTCGAATCTCTCTTTTTCTAGCAAAACACTTATTTTTTTATTTTCACACTCTTGCTCTTTTTCTTTTGTCACTCTTGTTTTTATCTCACTCTCCTCATTCTTTTCTTTCTTTTTCTTTTCACTCTTTTTGTTTTTCTCTTTTTCTTTTTCTCGATCAATAGATTGCTTCATCTTGAGTTGGTCTTCATGCACTTGCTTCGGTGTGAGAGAGCTAATGTAACATTCCTTCCAAGGTGCTTAAATGAATATCGGTTTGTATAGCCGTCGTGGACTACTCGCCGGTCAAATTGCCAAGGACGCCCCAATAGCAAATGTCCCGCGTGTATTGGTACGACATCACAAACCACCGCATCTTGGTACTTGCCTATGGAAAACGCCACCCTTGCTTGCTTCGTCACCTTGAGTTCACCTCCGTCATTTAGCCATTGTAACTTGTAAGGAGTTGGATGCTTTGTGGTGGCTAAACCAAGTTTTTCAACCAGCAAAGAACTTGCGACATTGGTGCAACTACCTCCGTCAATAATTAAACTACACACCTTACCTTGAACATGGCAACGAGTGTGAAAGATGTTGTCTCGTTGTTGTTCTTCCTCGGCTACTTGGATATTCAAGCTCCTTTTGACAACAAGTAATTCTCCTTCAACGGGCAGCTCGAGCTCTTCACCTTCCTCCATGGGAATTTCAGGCTCCTCCTCTTGTTCATCTTCGGACTCAATCTCGCCATTTGAACGAACCACCATCACTCGTCGATTAGGACATTGACTCGCAATGTGGCCTCTTCCTTGACACTTGAAACACTTGATATCGCGAGAACGATTCGAGACAGCCTCGTTTTTATTTTTGCTAGCATCGGCACTTACTTGATTGGGTTTGGCAGCAACGAAAGGCTCCTTAGGCCGATTGGGAGCTTTGCTAGTCCCTTGAGTCCACTTGTTGGTAGAAGCCGTTGGATATGTCCGCATGGGTCCTTTCCGTTTCAATTGTTTTTCAACTTTTATTGCCATATGCACCATGTCCATAACTTCTACATAGTGTTGAAGCTCGACGATATTGGCAATATCCCGATTTAGGCCGGCTAAAAATCTCGCCATTGTTGCTTCACGATCCTCCTCCACGTCGGCTCTTATCATAGCGATTTCCATGTCTTTATAGTAGTCCTCGACAGTTCGGTTGCCTTGTGTGAGATTTTGCAATCGTTGGTACAACTCCCGATGGTAATAGGAGGGAACAAAATGCTTGCGCATAACGGCCTTCATTTCGGCCCACGTAGAGATAGGCCTCTCCCCATTCCTCCTTCGGCTAGTCACCAATTGATCCCACCACACGATCGCATAATCCGAGAATTCAATGGCAGCGAGCTTTACCTTTTTATTTTCCGAATAGTTATGGCACTCAAAGACGAGTTCCATTTTCTTTACCCACTCCAAGTAAGATTCGGGATCATTCTTCCCTTGAAACGGCAGAATAGACATCTTAATATTTTTGAGATTGTCATCCGAACGGTCTCGATTTCTTGGGACTCGATTTCGTTGGAACTGTTGAGGGTTTCCTTGTTCAGATAAGTGATCACCTTCAGATTCTTCTTCATCATGGTTTTCAATTGGTTGCTCTCGTCCTCACCTTGCATCTTCCGGAGTCACTTCGCGTTGCCTTCGGGTTTCGACTCGATATAGGCGGTCTTCGATTGGTTCAAGCTTGCGATCAAACATTCGCTCCATTTCTTGCAAAGTGAGATCCAGCACTCCCCTTCCAACGTTTCTTATTGGACGAAATCCACCTCCCTCGTTTGGATTCCTTTCCGGGCTCCGTGACATTTTTTTTAAAAAAAAAAGTTCTTTAAAGAATCACAACAAGAACTCACCAATCACTCACAAGAATAAACACTCACTTTGGCTTTTCTACTCTTTAATAGTCTCACTAATCTCTCTTGCCTTTTACCACTCAATTTTCACTTCCCAAAATTCTCCACAAACTAAGTTTGACAAATCAAAATCATTTGGGGTCGGCTTACAAAATAGATGTGGCTTGGTAGGGTAATATTTTAGGATCGGGTAGGCTAACAATCAAAGAAAATAGAAGGAAATTAGTGTGGCTGTATAGATGTGGTCCTTCAGGCAGCAAGCAATGCTTTTACAAGCTCAAAATGAATTTTAATCACTTCTCTTTTTTTTGTTTTTTTTAATTCCGAATTTTTTTTTAATACTGAATACACAAAGAAAAAGAAAAAGAAAATAAATTGAATACAAACTTTTTTTTCAAATTTTTTTTTACAATCTCGTAATATCGAAGACGATGATTCTTACTCCAATTCAGCTAGCTCTGATACCAACTTGATACGCCCTCACCTCGAGATCGAATTGAGTCGTAAAGATCGCCCGATCGTGAATTAGGAGTAAATTGAGGCTTTACAAAATAGGCTAGAAGAAAGAGGTTTATTTAGGCTCAAAAAGGTTTTGTTGGTTTAGGAAATGAATTAGAAAACAATGGAAGCAATTTGGCTAAGGATTCGAAAGCCGAACTAACACAATAGGAATGTGTTAACCCGTAACTTAGGAGAATGCTTAGGTTGGTAAGGATGGATGGAAGGTTTGTTAAATGGAAAGAAACTTCGACCCACTATCAATGGTGATAGGAACCTTAGTATGAATCGAACGCCACACTTTTGGGATTAAAGTGATAAGTTCGGGAAGAAAGAAAAACAAGTTTGACGCCACAAAGATGTTTGATAAGTCTCACAAGTTTTTGGAGAATAACGAGAGTTGAAAACAACCTCACAATTTAGCAAAGCTATCCAATTGTTCATTAACCTCAAAATGTGAATTACATGACCTATTTATAGCTTGACTAAGGCAGCCGAATAGCCTATCTAATCAGATCCTTATGCCTTAAGTTTCTTGAGGAAACTTCCTAGAAATTTCCTAGTTACATTCATGTGATGAAATTCTGAAAATTAACCTTCTAGAAAAAGATGATTCGGCTGGCCCCTTTAATGGAGAAAATTCACATTCGGTTAATGTTTTAAAAGAGCTTAATTGCTGCTATGGAGAAGAGAAATGGACAGCTTCAAAAATTATGCTTCTTTGGCCGAATATGAATAGCCTCCACATGAATTGGCTGCTGGAATTTATGAGGCACTCTTTGGCCATTGCTCTCCACGAAATTGGCCCTTGGAGAAGCTCAAAAACAGCAGCTAGAAGTCCATTGAGCTGCACGAAAAGTCAGCTGGAAACACAAGGCAGCTGCACTTTAAATGCCGTCCATGCATGTGCCCAAATACATGCTCCTTCTTTATGAGCTTTCTTTGCCATTAAGCTAGCTGAAAAAAACATCAAATAAATGTGATTAGGACAAGTTTAATACTCATGAAATCAGCAGCTGGACATATTAAAATTCTGCACATTAATTCGGCTAAGACAAATTAATTAGCAGCCACTAATAAATTTGTCTTAGTCAAGACACATTAAAACTTTGTAATTAAACTAAACACATTTAATTTATGACTTAATATGGACATATTAAAGGCATGTACTAATATAAAACATATTTAATAAGCTGAATTAAAAATGTCCAGATTAAGACACATTTATTTAATTAAATGATTTGAGCTGATTCTAAACTAACACAACTAATTAAATTTATTAAAAATAAATTTAATCAGCTCCTTGAACTAATTAAGTGCCGAATTGAGCTAAATTGAGCTGACACAAGCTAAAATCAGCTTGTAGGAAATTGCGAATCAAGCTAGTTGAGCTGGGCGTTTTATGGGCAATCAACCCATCACTCCACAATCGAGCAATATAGCTTGCTACAGCATCTTGGAACTTCTTGGCACGTGCTCGAGTAATTGGCCCCAAAGGCAACTCCATGGATTCGGCACCTATCTTCATGGGCGAGCTCATATCACATGGTGAGTTCAAGGAGCTGGAATCAGCTTTCTCGGAGTGTCCTAATAGCATCTCATTCCAAAGTTGAGCTACAAAAGCTGTGATAGACTCCTTAAACTTCTTGGCTTGAGCTCGAGTGACACGACCTTGTGGTAGCACCGTAGAATCCTTGCTCGAACTAGCTGAACCATGGGGCGCGATCGCATCATTCCCCCTCTTCAAAACGACTTGTCCTCAAGTCAAAATCTGCATCAAAAGGGGTTAAATATGACACATTAAAAGTAGCGCTGACATTATAATCTCATGGCAAGCCAATTTTATAAGAATTTTCATTTCTTCGCTCTAAAACTTGAAAAGGTCCATCTCCGCGAGGCAGTAGTTTAGATTTCTGTTGGGCTGGAAAATGCTCCTTGCGCATATGAATCCAAACCTATTCTCCGGGTTCAAAAACTTCTCATTTTTGGCCTTTGTTCGCATTACGCACATAGGACTCAGTCCTAGCCTCGATATTGGCCCGCACCTTGCTCTGTAAATCCTTGACAAAATCCGCCTTTGTCTTCGCATCTGCATGGACAAACTGATCAGTAGGTAAAGGCAATAAATCTAAAGGAGTCAAGGGATTAAAACCGTAAACAATTTCAAATGGGGAGAATTTAGTCGCCGAATGGACAGAACCATTATACGCAAACTCAATATGGGGTAGACAATCCTCCCACTTCTTCAAATTCTTCCGAACAATGGTCCGAAGCAAAGTAGATAGAACTCTATTGACAACTTCAGTTTGGCCATCATTTTAGGGGTGGCAGGTGGTCGAAAACAGAAGTTTGGTCCCTAATTTACCCCATAAAGACCTCCAAAAGTGACTTAAAAATTTTGCATCTCGGTCCGACACAATCGTATGAGGAATGCAATGTAGTCTAACGATATCCCTGAAAAACAAGTTCGCAACATGAACGGCATCGTCAGTCTTAGTACAGGCAATAAAATGAGACATTTTTGAAAATCTATCAACAACGAAAATAGAATCCTTCCCCGTTTTTGTGCTCGGAAGTCTGAGAACAAAGTCCATGGAGATGTCAATCCATGGTGCTTCAGGAATGGGCAATGGTGTGTACAAGCCATGGGGTTGAACCTTTGATTTAGCCTTTTTGCAGGCTATACACCTTTCTCAAACTTGCTCCACGTCTTTTTGTATCCGTGGCCAATAAAAATGTTCATGGAGAGTGGCAAGCGTCTTATTGACTCCGAAGTGTCCCATAAGCCAGCCACTATGTGCCTCATGCACAATAGGTCTCGAATAGATCCACAAGGAATGCATAATTTACCTTCTCGAAAAAGATAGCCTTCGTACCTATAAAAATTTTCAAAAGGACCTTTATCACTAAAAACAAATATCTCTCCAAAATCGAAATCGTTTACATAGGAATCTTTTAATAATGGAAAACCAAGAATCTTTGAATCCAAATATGATAACAGAGTATACCTTCTTGAGAGCGCATCAGCCACGATATTATCTTTACCTTTCTTTATATTTGATGACATACGGAAATGACTCAAGGTATTCAACCCACTTCGCGTGGCGTCGGTTCAACTTATGTTGGCCTTTGATATGCTTCAAGTCTTCGTGATCGGAGTGAATAACGAATTCCTTAGGCCACAAGTAATGTTGCCATGTCTCAAAGGCTCGTATGAGCGCGTACATCTCTTTATCATACACCGGATAGTTGAGTACGGCTCCATTGAGTTTTTCACTAAAGTAAGCCACAGGACGTCTACCTTGTGTCAACACGGCCCCAATTCCAATGCCCGAACATCGTACTCGATCTCAAAAGTCTTCGAGAAATCTGGAAGGGTAAGCAAAGGAGCGTTAGTGAGACAATCTTTGATTTTTATATTTCTCTTGTTCATTGTTCCAAATAAAAGAAGAATTTTTCTTAATAACACTCGTAAGTGGAGCAGCAATAGTGCTAAAATTCAAAACGAATCGTCAGTAGAAACTTGCTAGGCCATGGAAACTTCGAACTTACGTAACACTCGTAGGCCTTGGCTAATCTTGTATGGCCTTAATCTTCTCTTGGTCTACCTCGAGACCATCCGCACTAACTACAAATCCTAGAAAAATAGTTTTATTAGAACAAAAAGAACATTTCTTTAAATTAGCATATAAGGTCTCTTTTCGCAAAACTTTTAAAACAGATTTGAGATGACTTACATGTTCTTCCATAGATTTGCTGTAAATCAATATATTGTCGAAATATACCACACAAAACTTACTGATGAAAGGCCTTAAGACATGGTTCATTAGTCTCATGAACATACTTGGAGCGTTGGTAAGGCCAAAAGGCATAACCAACCATTCGTATAGTCCGTGCTTGGTCTTGAATGCCGTTTTCCATCCGTCTCCTTCTCGCATCCGAATTTGGTGGTAGCCACTCTTCAAATCAATTTTTGAGAACACTTTGGCCCCACTAAGCTCATCTAACATGTCATCTAAGCGAGGAATGGGATGACGGTATTTGATCGTTATCTTGTTAACGGCTCGGCAATCCATGCACATGCGCCATGTTCCGTCCTTTTTCGGTACCAATAATACGGGAACATCATAGGGACTTAGGCTCTCACGATTGTAGCCTTTTTCCATCAGTTCATTGACTTACCTTTGCAACTCTTTGGTCTCCTCCGGATTGGCTCGGTAAGTAGGTCGATTTGGAATAACCACTCCCGGCACGAAATCAATTTGATGCTCGATTCCACGAAGTGGTGGAAGACCACTCGGGGCTTCTTCCGAAAAAAATGTCTTAGAAATCCTACAACAAAGACAAAATAGGAGGGGGTAGGGTATCGGGTAAATCGTTAGTAGAAGTTAATGCTTCCTTGTACAAAAGTACGAGAACAGTTCGATTCATCACCAAAGCCTTCTTCACTTACTAATCTTGCAAAAACACTCATTTTCTCGATTTTCTTTTCTTTTTCTTCTTTTTCTTGGATATTTTTCTTGTCACTCTCTTTTGTTTTCTTTTTCTTATTTTTCTCTTCTTTTATTTTTTTACAACTTTCTTTTTCTTTTCTCTCATTTGCTCAACAGAAGCTTTTAGCTTGATTTGGTCTTCATACACTTGTTTGGGAGTCAACGGCCCCAACATCACATTCTTTCCCATAAATTTGAATGTATACCGGTTGGTATACCCATCGTGTTGAACTCGCCTATCAAATTGCCACGGTCGGCTAAGTAACAAATGCCCCGCATGCATCGGTACGACGTCATAAAAAACTTCATCTGAATACTTGCCGATGTTGAAAGAGACAAGTACTTGCTTCGTTACCTTAAGCTCTCCTCCGTCATTGAGCCATTGAAGTTTGTAAGGACTCGGATGCTTAGTTGTGGGCAGACCAAGCTTTTCAACCATCATCGTACTTGCTACGTTGGTACAACTGCCTCCATCGATGATGACACTACATACTTTGCCTCCGACTTGACATCGAGTGTGGAAGATGTTCTCTCGTTGGAGGTCATTGTCCGCGTCTTGAAGACTTAGACTTCGCTTTACCACTAGTAGTTCTCCTTCCATAGGTTGTTCTAAGTCCTCCTCGACTTCAGAAGTTAATTCAGACTCTTTCTCTTCCTCGTCCTCCGTTTCGATCTCGCCATCAGCCCTCAACACCATGGTCCTTCGGTTAGGACATTGACTTTCTATGTGGCCCCTCCCGAGGTACTTAAAGCACTTGATGTCCCAATTTCGATTGAAGGACGATTCGGGTGCCTTGCCTTTGTTCACTTCGGTGGTAGGCTTATTGGTTTTCGAAAGAGCCGTGAACTCCTTTCCTCGGGAATTGGAAACACCTTTACTCATTTCTTGGCCCCATTTGAGAGTGTTGGAAGTGGTAAATCCTTGACTCTGTCCCTTTTGTTTGAGTTGCTTTTCTACCTTGATGGCCATATGGACCATGACTACCACTTCAAGGTAGTGTTGTAATTCGACAACATTGGCAATATGATTAGGGATAGTAGAATAGAAGATGGATTGGGACTGAATTACAATAGAATAAGTTTTCACTTCATTTTTTTTGGAAATTTTTTTATTTTTTAACTTGTATAACTTTTTTTTGTACTATATAAGCAAACTAAATACAATAGGAACACTTCTGTACGCAATTTTTTTTCTCTTCGGCTGCGTAGATTTTTGTTTTTGTAGTAACAGCAACAAACTAATCAAAATGAGAAAACTTCGGTATACGAATTTTTTTATACTCTTTTTATTTTTTTTGAATCCTACTGATAGAGGAATGCGCGCGGACCAAGATCGAGTTGCCAAGTCACGGGAAACTCCTACGAAAGCTCTAAACGAACAGATCTGAAATCCAACAAAGAACGAGATTAAATCTGGAAAATTAAAATCTGGAATAAGAACCCTAAAAATCAGCAAGATCTAATCAAGGAACGAAACACTTATGAAAGAGGTTTCTTGAAACCAAGAACACAAAATTGATTCCCAAGAATGAACTCCCACAAGCCGAATCTGTCAAAGAACACCAAATCAGCAAGCAAATTAGATCGACCAGAATTTCTTGAAACAAATTAGGGTTTATGCGTCAATGAGAAAGAAAGAAATTGAAGGCATAAAACGGCTATTGAGGCTGAGAAAGCGAGGGCGATCTGCTCAATTGACCACCACGAAAGTTTCCCCTAAGTTTCCACAACCAAATTCACCCAAGAAGAATAAGTGTGCATTCGGCAAGAACCCTAGAATTTGGAGATTTAGGGCTGATTGTCGAACTCCAGCAAAAAGTGAAATTGATCAATTCTTTAAGATAAATGAGGGCTGGAAACACAAATAAAACAGAAAATAGATTAGAATTGAGATTCGGCACAAGTAGAATTAAATAAAAGAAATTGAACAGCAAAAATTAAAGGATAAGTCCTAAAGATCCTTGAAATCCCGAAAGATTTCACAAATCTCTTCAAACGGCTCTAATCTCCCCTCCAAAGAATATCGATGGCAAGAAGAAGGTTGAAGATGGCTCCCACAATCAAAAGATTGTTAAAACAACTTCTAAAGAAAACTCAAGAGAGAATTCTTGGAGAAAACCCCAAAGAAAATTCTGCACTCAACAAATCTGAAATTTGATAGAAAAAATAATAATAAGATGTTTTTACAAAGGGTGGCTGGCCAATGCTTATATAGGCCTCCAACAAATCCTAATCTCACAAGTAACTAATAAAAAATTAAACCTAATTAATAAAATAACAAGATAAATTCGGCCATGCACTTATATGGGCTGTTTTGGGCCGAATTTCACATGTAATGCTCCTAAAGATTAAAAAATTAAATTAAACAAGTAAGATGTTTACAAATTGGGCCCTTTGACATTTTGGCCTGATTTTCAACTAAGTATGAAGAAATTTCTTGATTGGGCTGGATTTTGGTTATTGGGCCTCGCCTTTAAGAATTTGGGCTCGTGATCCATCTCCTACCAAAATTGGGTCGTTGACGCTCGTAATGGAGATCCAATGCGTTTTGGCTGCAAGATTTGGTTTCTTGGATCAAGATTTCCAAGATTTGAAATCTTGATTTTCTTGATTCTTGAAATCTCTTCGAACAGCAAAATTGGGCCAAGATTCGATTTCTTGATTTTCTTGAAAACAAGAAAGTGAATCTTGATTTTCTTGTTCTCTCGTGTATGAATCTAAGGCCTTGCTAACAAGCTCTTGAATGGTCCCATTTAGTTTGGACCGCATTTGTCGGGCCTTTGATCTCGTTATTGGGCCTTGTGGCAATTTGAGCCCATCATGTTCTTGAACTTGGATTGGGCCTTTATGACTCGTATCACCTACTTGCTTGCGTACACTTGGACTAGCTCGGGGATGATTTCGTCACACGAACTTCTCATTTTAGTAGCTCTGATACCAGATGATACGATCCGCCTCGAAAGAGTCGAGTTATATTAGTGTGCCCGATCGTCGACAAGAAGTTACGCTAGGTTTAATTGAAAGGTCGGATAAGAGAAAGAAGGATATTGGTTTTGGTTCGAATTGGAGTAGGTAAGAAGAATTGAAAGCTCGAATTTAGGGTTCGAATAGGTATAGATGAATGAATTGGTTCAATTAGGTAAGGGGAATTTGAAGAAATGGACGTAATGGTATGAAGGGTAAGAACGAAATGGTATAATGAAATGGTACGAATGGAATGGTCGGTTTAGGTACAATTTGGTAAATGGAGAACTGGAGTTGAACAAAAAGTGCAAACAAGAACCAATACCGATTTAGTATCAACCTGTTGTTTATAAGCTCTTTTAGTTCGGTTTGGGTATGGTAAAGGAAAACCTCGACCCACTATCTAACAAGATAGGAACCTCGGTATGTTTGAACGCCACACTACGAGTAGTGATAAGTTCGGTTTCGACAAAGGACAATGGTTGACACAACTAGAACGCTAGGAAGCCAATTGAATCTTTGAATGAAATTTGAGAAAAGTTTTGCCTCACAATTTTGGCAGCATAACATTAACAAAAGTCAAAAGTTTTTTTTACAAAGAAAAATAACAAGTATTTATAGCGTAAAGACTAGCTAACCGAATGGACACTTTACATACTTAATAATTAAGTAAAAGTCTCATGAATGCATCTTGAAAATTCTAGAAAGAAGTCCTTTGATGTTCATGACCAGATTCGGCTATGGTGGAGATGTCTTAAAGGTTCTTCATGCTTAAGGAAATGAATCATGAATGAGAGACTCCCTTGGACATTAGCTAGGTTCGGCCAACTTGAGTAATTGAGGCAATCAATTCATGTTATTTGGTGAAAAGTTGGGAATTAATTGAGGAGACTTCATGAGCCAAATTAAGTGTGAATGCCGATTTTTGAAGAGTCCATAGGTGTGAACACTTTGAATTGAAAGGCCATGCCATGTGAACATAATATGAACGAAATTTTAGGGTTCATGGAGGGAGATGTTCGGCCACATGTAGGAAGTAATGGGAAGCCTCACTTTAGCCAAATAGTCACTTGGAAAATGAAGAAGTAGCACACCATACATGAATGGAAACATTCATGAACCTTGAACACATTGAATGTGGCCATACATGCACTTAGCCTAACATACACCTAGGAGATTCAAAGCTCTTAACCGTCCATGCACCTCCAAAAAAAAACATGTTGCTTCATGCTCCATATATCCATTGAGTTTCTACAAGAAAGTGTGAACAAAATTAATTCAAGCTAATGTGAACACAAATGTAAACATTAAATTCGGTTATGACAAATTAATTAACATCAATAAACACTTTTAAGACATATTTAATAAAACTAATGTGAACTAAATTTAATATGTGGTTTATTAATTAACTAATTAATGAACTTATTAAATAAAAATTTAATAGCAGTCAATGAAGTCAGAGTAGTCTTCATGAGCTAGAATTCAACTGATGAACTAAAATCGAGCTGGGCTTGGACTCATGAGCTGGTAGTGAGCTGGACCCGAGCTGGGGAACTGGAAGTGAGCTGATTCCAAGCTAGTGAGCTGGTTTTGAGTTGAACGGGAACTTGCTTGAGCTGGTGGTGAGCTCGATGAGCTGAGCTGGACTTGCAGGTAGTTGCATGGTGAGTTCAAGGAGCTGGAATCAGCTTTCTCGGAGTGTCCTAATAGCATTTCATTCCAAAGTTGAGCTACAAAAGCTGTGATAGACTCCTTAAACTTCTTGGCTCGAGCTCTAGTGACAGGACCTTGTGGTAGCACCATAGAATCCTTGCTCGAACTAGCTAAACCATGGGGTGCGATCGCATCATATTATAATCGAAAAATGAAAATACAACTTGAAAATTTTTTTAATTCAAATTTTTTTACAACAAACCTATTTCGATCTTGATACGAATGTCAGTGCCTCTTGTTTTATAAGCTCTGATACCAAATGATGTGATTCAGCTTGGGTGATGGAGTCGAATTCATGTAGTTGCCCGATCATAGACAAATAGAGTCGTTCATGCCTCAGTCTTGGAAGTAGAAGTTGGATGGATAGGTTAGATTAAAGCGAAAGGGGTTCAAAGAAGTGAAAAGGGTAGTGATAGGTTTGGCTAAGGAAATAAAGATGGATGTTGGATAGGTAGTTCGGGTTTTGGTGATAACAGGAAAGTAATTTGAAAGATGGGGATGGATTAACAAACTTAACATCAGGAATGATTCAACACTAAAAAGTGTCACTCTGGTTCCTATATTGTTAAGGTGGATGAATGGAATAGAAGGATAGGTGAACGCCACACCAAAGAAGGTGATAAGTTCAAACAAGATTGGTAGATGCCACTAGCACAAACTAGATAAGTCTTCGAAACTTGTACGAGATATGAGAGGAAGCAACCTCACAGAAATAGAGTTTCATTAACAAATTGACAAAAAGTCCTTTTACAAAGAAATGAGTAAACTATTTATAGTTTAACATGTGTAGTCGAATGGACAAATTAGCTAGCTTAAAGACTAAGTAAATTCAGCTAGGAATCAACTAGAATAATCTAGAACAAGTTATTTAATTTGCTAAGGCTAGGTTCGATTGATATGAATGTGTAAGCAAAGTATCTTGGATGAATGTGAAGTCTTGGGAGCTTAATAGATTGTCTAGATTCGGCCATGGGATGAATGAAACATTCAAGAAGTGTCTCTTGGCTGAATAGACACCTAGGGAAGTCATTTGGAAAGCAAACAATTCATGTATTTCACCCACATACATTCAGCCATGCATGGAACTAGAAGGGAGCTTGAATCTGGCCGTACATGAACATTCATTAAATGCTCTTCATTCATGCATGTGTGCCATCCGTAGTGAATGTATCTTCTCAATCCAAATGCATGTAATTAACCTTCATGTACATGAACTTAATTCCTCCAAGCATTGAACCAAGCCGTGCATGAATCTTCTCATTCATTGAACAAACCCGTACATGCATCTAGCCTTTAATGTGTCTCCACATTCGACTGAACCTACAAAGACATGAACACATTTAATTATATCATTTAATCATAATTAAATAGCAACTAACAACCTAAATAACAACTAAATAATTTTGGACACATTAAATTAAAATTAACTAGTATATTAAATTCGACTAGCTCAATAAACAAAAACAAGTTAATGAACTAAATTGAGCTAGGGAATTTAGCATGAGCTGTAGCAAATTAAGTTAAAACAAAGTTAAAACTTATTTTATTAAAATAGAATAAGAAACAACCTGGAAGGAAGTTAAAACGAGCTCAAACAAGCTCAAGGAGCTAGTTGGAGCTGAATTGAGCTTGGGGAGCTGGAGAGGAGCTGAAGTCAGTTTGCAAAAGAGTACATTGAGTCTTCAAAGAGATGACCACAGCTTCTCCAACGTCAAGGGGCTTTGTTTTATCCCAAATTCGAGTCAACAAAGTTGTTAAAGCTTCTTGAAGTCACTTGGTACAAGCTCGAGTCATGGGACCTTTTGGCAGCTTGATAGGATCTAGATTCGCACATGAGGGAGCCTCGGGCGTGCATACATCAGGTTCAACACTATAAGAGTGTCACCCCAGTTCCTATATTGTTTAAGGTAATAAAGATGGATGGTAGAAGGATAGTTGAACACCACACCAATGCTTGGTGATAAGTTCAGAAACAAGTTCAGGTTTACGCCACTAGCGAGCTAGATAAGTCACTCGAGACTCGTACAAAATTGGAGAGGAAATTAATCTCACAAGAACAAATGTTCATTCAAATAAAATGGCAAAAGTCCTTTACATCAGAAATTTGTAAACTATTTATAGCCTAATATGGGATAGTCGAATGGACAAAATGACTAGCTTAAGAACTAAGTAATTCGGTTATGAATGTGCTTGAATAATCTAGAAAATATTAATTAATAAACTAAGTCTATATTCGGCTGAATGTAACTCCAATGGGCAGTTTAATGATTAAGTGATACGAGCACGCCCCACGAACTTTATCGAGCAAGTCTGTCAAGCCGAGCAATGACATGTTGGCAAGCTGATCCCAGCTCGTTTCCAGCTCAACGAGCTCCATCCAGCTCAAATCCAGCTTATTCGAGCCCGATCCATCTTATGTTCTAAATCCTCTAATCATATGCATGCCACACTTTCTTACCCAATTCCCTATTCTTTCAGCCAACCTTAAACCTATACGCGACTCCCTTGTTACCCTATTGAAACCGACCCCTAAGCCTACGATAAAGCCTTCGCAAGTTCGACTACGAAGTTGCGAGAGAAAAGATTGAGAGGTAAAAGGCACGAGCGAGTGAGATCATTCGAGTGGAGGTAAAAGCCAAACGAGTGTAAACAAGAGCGGGAGTGACACCTTTTCCTTCTTCTTTCCGAGCAAAATTGTGAGGTTTGTGGTAAGGTACTTAATTTTTTTTATTTTGTTTTGTGATCTAACGTTTTCTTTTTAGCAACAAAAATCATGTCATGCGAAGAGTTCACCGAATCGGAATACCAATACTTGGTTGATACGAGTCATAAAGGCCCAATCCAAGTTCAAGAACGTGATGGGCTCAAATTGCCACAAGGCCCAATAACGAGATCAAAGGCCCGACAAATGCGGTCCAAACTAAATGGGACCATTCAAGAGCTTGTTAGCAAGGCCTTAGATTCATACACGAGAGAACAAGAAAATCTAGATTCACTTTGATACGAGATCAAAGGCCCGACAAATGCGTTCCAAACTAAATGGGACCATCCAGGAGTTTGTTAGTAAGGCCTTAGATGCGTACACAAAAGAAAGGGAAAATCAAGATTTCAAATATTGGGAATCTTGGTCCAAGACACCAAATCTTGCAGCCAAAGCGCATTGGATCTCCATTACGAGCATCAACGATTCAATTTCGGTAGGAGATGGATCACAAGCCCAAATTCTTGAGGGCAAGGCCCAATAAGAAGATTCCAAGCCCAATCAAGAAATCCACCCATACTTAGTTGAAAATCAGGCCAAATTGTCAAAATGGCCCAAGTTGTAAAGTTTTATTTTTATTTATTTATTTATTTTACTTAGTTTAAATTTTTATATTCAGTCCAAGAGTCCCAAATAAAAGACCCTTGGCCGAATTTCCATATTAAAATAATTAGGAGTTTTTTTTTAGTTTTAGTGTTCTAATTAAATTAGGAAAACATTTGAAAGGCCTATTTATATGGCTTGGCCAGCCACCCTACATTACATTACAATTACATTGAAAATTTCAGATTTGATTTGAGTGAAATTCTCTTTGAGTTCTTCAAGGATTTCTCTTGAGTTTTCTTTAGAAGTTGTTTTAACAATCTTTTTGATTGTGGGAGCCATCTTCAACCTTCTTCTTGCCATTGATATTCTTTGGAGGGGAGATTAGAGCCGTTTGAAGGGAGTTGTGAGATCTTTCGGGATTTCAAGGCTTCTTAGGACTTATCTTTTAATTTCTTACTGTCAATTCTTTCTTTATTTCTGCTTGTGCCGAATCTTTATCTAATTTATTTTCTGTTCTTATTGTGTTTTCAGCCTTTTTCTATCTTAAGGAATTAGCCCAAAAATCCCCAATTTCTAGGGTTCTTGCCGATTCATCCATACTCTTTTTGGAAGAAATTAGATTGCCGAAATTTGGGGAAAACTATCTGGGTGTTCAATTGGGCAGAATCGCAATCTCTTCTAGGGTTTCAAGATTCCTTATTAACACTTATTTCTATTCTCTATTTGATTCTTTACTGTTTTGGGGATTTTATTTCAGATCTGAAAATTCAAAAATCTAATCTTTTAATTTTCTGTTTCGTTTCAGATCTAATTGTTTAGGGTTTTCGTAGGAGTTTCTCGTGACTTGGCAACTCGATCTTGGTCCGCGCGCAACCCCGTATCATTTGGTATCAGATTTTGGGCGTTTTGGGTGTTCTTGGTTGATTTCTAAACTGATCTCTATTTTTTAAATTACAAACAGCAGTTTTACCCAGAAAAATTTTCGAAAAAAATTCATTTGAGTGGGTAAACGTTTTCTGATTGATCTGAAATTTTACATACATATTTTTGGCACTGTTATTGAATATAAAAAAATATTTCCCGCAAAAAAATAAGTCGAAAAAGTCAAAAAATTGAAAAAAGACGAAATCCAATAAAAAATTAAAAAAATATTCAGCGGGTTGAATTTGGTGCCCAAATTTTTCAGATCAAAAATTAAATATTTTAAGACATTCCAGATTTAATTTTGTGATTTTTTGAGATCGGGAACACCTCGAACGAAGTTGTCAAGTTACTCCGTAGTTTTTCGGGTTTTCTGTTTTCAACAATTTTTATTGATTCTTAGCTGTAGGTTTTCATTTGTTTGCTTTTATTCTCCCTTTACAATATCTAACACCTTCTTGTTTTTTGTGTTAGTAGGATTTAAACGTGTGCCCAATTCTTCCTCGGTGCAACACGAATCAATTGGTGTCTCGTCAGTTTTTGGCATCCTAGTGCACATTAGGATTCTTTGGTAGATCGGTTCATCCACTCTCTAATTGGTTGATATAAACTTTGATAAAGAACTCACAAGATTGAATTCTACCTCATTGAGAATTTGAATTTTCTTTTTGAGTGATTAACGGTGAGGTTTGCTAACTTTTATTTTTGAGTGTTGAGTGTTTTGCAGATTTTTTAAAAAAAATGTCTACAGGTGATAATAATGGTGACATATTTAAAAAATTCCAACAACAGTTGGATGAACAGGCTGCTGCTCTTCGAGCTTTGACTGCTACCATCAATGAGGTGCGATTGAATCAAGAACCTCATCCAATCAAAGAGATAGGGATAACCAACCCCAAAGGCGCGGCCCTCGACGTGTCACTAGAATGGATGATGATTTTCATGATCGTGGGCAACCTTCTTTGGCAAAACCGAAATTCACAATTCCCCAATTTCGTGGTAAGAATGATCCTGATGCTTATTGTGAATGGGAATCTAAGATTGAACTTATGTTTTGGTATTATAAATGTCTGGATGATGAAAAGGTAGCGTTAGCAACACTGGAATTTTCTGATTATGCATTAAGTTGGTGGACTCAACTTGGGGTAAACCGCCATCGAATTATGAAGGTGAGATTTCGACATGGGATGAGTTGAAACAGATTATGCGTAAAAGGTTTATTCCACCTCACTACTATAGAGAAATTAAAACAAAGCTGAGAAGACTTATCCAAGGTAGTAGGACGGTGGATGAATATTTTAAAGAGATGGAGATGCTCATTCAGAGAGCTAACATGGAGGAGGATGAAGAAACAACTATGGTTCGATTCATTGATGGTTTGAACAGGCCGATAGCTAATACATTGAGGCTACAAACTTATATTGATTTGGAAGAAGTAGTTCACAAAGCCATTGAGATCGAGCAACAATTAAAGGAACAAAGGTTTGGGTCATTCTCTACTTCACAATATTACGGAGGTAACAATTCCAATTCTGATTTTAAGAGTTCAAAACCACCTTTTGTTACTAATAAGTCTTCTTTGAGTAACAAGCAGTCAGATTGGAAAAAAGGGGCTCCTGCTAAAACGCAAACACCTTCTAAGCAGCCCAATTTAGGTGATTCGAGTGTGAAGAGGACTCGTGAGGTTGAATGTTTTAAGTGCAAAGGGCATGGTCATTATAGTAGGGAATGCCCTAACACGAGATTCCTTCTTCTAAAAGATAATGGTGAGTATACTTCCGACTCTGATAAAACAGATCCAGATATGCCAGAACTTGTTGATGACAGTGATAATGGAGAAGAGTTGGTTGAACCACCCAGAGAAGGAGACTTTGCTGATTTTCAATGCCTTGTAGTTCGTCGAACCCTTAACATTCAGATGAAAGATGATGATAGCCAAAGGGCCAATATTTTCCATTCTCGGTGTTTTATTAAAGGTAACTTATGTTCACTCATTATTGATAGTGGTAGTTGCTCAAATGTGGTGAGTAGCTATTTGGTTGATTCTGTAAAGTTACTGATACGGGGTTGCGCGCGGACCAAGATCGAGTTGCCAAGTCACGAGAAACTCCTACGAAAACCCTAAACAATCAGATCCGAAACGAAACAGAAAAATTAAAAGATTAGAACTTTGAATTTCCAGATCTGAAATAAAATCCCCAAATCAGCAAAGAATCAAATTGAGAATAGAAATAAGTGTTAGGGTTCTTGAAACCCTCAAGGAGATTGTGATTCTGCCCAATTGAACACCAAGATAGTTTTCCCCAAATTTCGACAATCTAATTTCACCCAAAAAGAGTATGGAAAAACCCTAGAAATTGGGGATTTTGGGGCTGATTCCTTAAGATAGAAAAATGCTGAAAACACAATAAGAACAGAAAATAGATTAGATAATGATTCAGCACAAGTAGAAATAAAGAAAGAATTGACAGTAAGAAATTAAAAGATAAGTCCTAAGAAGCCTTGAAATCTCGAAAGATCTCACAACTCCCTTCAAACGGCTCTAATCTCCCCTCCAAAGAATATCAATGGCAAGAAGAAGGTTGAAGATGGCTCCCACAATCACAAGATTGTTAAAACAACTTCTAAAGAAAACTCAAGAGAGAAATCTTGGAGAAAACTCAAAGAAAATTCTGCTCTCAACAAATCTGAAATTTTAATAATAATGATAAGTGTTTAACAAGGTGGACAGCCATGCCTTTAAATAGGCCTTATAACTAGTCCTAATCTAATTAGAAAACTAAAATAAAAAAACTCCTAATTATTTTAATATGGAAATTCGATCAAAGGTCATTTTATCTGGGACTCTTGGACTGAATATTGACATAAAAATTTAAACTAAGTAAATAAATAAATAAATAAATAAATAAAAATAAAACTTTACAACTTGGGCCACTTTGACAATTTGGCCTGATTTTCAACTAAGTATGGATGGATTTCTTGATTGGGCTGGGAATTTGCTTATTGGGCCTCGCCTTCAAGAATTTGGGCTTTTGTGACTCGTATCATTCCCCCCTTCCTCAAAAAGATTCGTCCTCGAATCTGAAAAATCAAATGAACTCGACTTTCCTCTATCGAACGGGACTAATGGCAATTGAGTCCACTGAAAAGAATAGCCATGAGATAGTAAATAGCAACGGAAACAAGCTTGTAGTCCAATCATAAGCATAACAGAACAGGTATAACGTATGTGAATGGACAGATTCAGATTACCATGCAAACAATCTAATTTACTCACCACTGCCTCGTCAAATATTTGAAACAAAGATGGACATGTTTTAAGGCATTCAGTCGTCTCACATTGTTCCCACAAACCATGAATAAATTGCGAGTAATAAATCAAATGGTAAACATAATCGTCACAAGTAGGTATTTGAAAAGATTCACATGGTTCACAGAGTTGCATAATCATACCATGCATTAATCGACGGTCTATAGATTCACTCACACATGCATTATCAAAAACAAGAATCTTTTTATCAACCATCAAAACAGATAGATCATCAATAAATAAAATAGGACAGTCAAGCACGTTTCGATCTAAGTGTTCATCAACACGATCTTTATCACTATCCGAGGAGTACAAAAGTGTTTCAAAGGTTTCAAGCATCTTACCTCGATAAGCAGAAGAATAAGGGTCGATTTTACCTTTTTCATTTAAAACAAACCTTCGCTCATCGGGGGCATAGTGTAGTCGAATCTCCGTTGTTGAGTTAACCTTTGTCAAATGGAACTCAAGCTTCATGTACAACCACATAAACTGTTTAAGGCACGAATATAAATTGAAAACAAATTTGGAAAATTTCGTTACCTTATTCTCCAAAACAGATTTGGACAAATTCGAGGATTTTACACAAGGTAAATCAAGAGAATAACAAATCACGCTTCTTTTCGTAATGACTTTATCAACCACAATCGAAGAGTAACAATTAATCAGATCAAAATGAGGGGATCTTTTAAGAACTAAGTCACCAAAAGTTTTATCAATAATTTTCAAATCTGCACTGGACTCGGTTTCTAAAATTTCCTTACCTCGCTTACCTTCGGGATCATGTAGTGTGATTTCATCTTTGCCTAAGTTGATCGTATGAAAGCGTCTTTCATTTGAGAGGTATTGAAGTTGAAAGTTATCTTTCGATCTTTCGGGAACCTGAAAAGTAGCAACACAAGAAAAATTCATATCTTGGTTAGTGGAAACATTCCTCACTACCCTTTCCACGTCTTTTTCTTTTGTTTCTTTTTCTAATTCATTTTCTCTTCTTTCTTCAATTTCTTTTTCACTCTCAATCTCTTTTTGCTCTTTTTCATTCTCTTTCTCTTTTTCCTCACTTGTTTTAACAGAATTTTTCAGTTTGATTTGGTCCTCATGGACTTGTTCCGGAGTGAGCGGCACTAAGGTGAGTTTCTTTCCTTGATGCTTGAAAGAATACCTATTGGTACGACCATCGTGAGTGACTTTTCGATCCAGTTGCCATGGTTCTCCTAGCAACAAATGGCAGGCTTGAATAGGCATTACATCGCACACAACTTCGTCTTGATACTTACCGATAGAAAAGGCGATGCGCACTTGTTGAGTGACCTTAAATCGGCCTTCGTTGCTAAGCTCTTGTAGTTGATAAGGTTGTGGATGCTTGGTAGTGGTTAAGCAAAGCTTTTCCACCATCGTCGTGCTGGCTACGTTCGTGCAACTTTCACCATCAATAATAACTCTACAAAGCTTCCCTTGTACATGGCAGCGAGTATGAAAGAGATGTTCTCGTTGCTGCTCACTCTTTGGTTTTGCCAAAGAAGGTTGCTCACGATCATGAAAATCATCATCCATTCTAGGGACACGTCGAGGGTCGCGCCTATGGGGCTGGTTATCCCGATCTTCCTTGATTGGATATCGATATTGAGGTTCTTGATTCAATCGTACCTCATTGATGGTAGCAGTCAAGGCTCGAAGAGCAGCAGCCTGTTCATCCAACTGTTGTTGGAATTTTTTAAATATGTCACTATTATTATCACCTGTAGACATTTTTTTTAAAACCTGCAAAACACTCAACACTCAAAAATAAAAGTTATCAAACCTCACCGTTAATCACTCAAAAAGAAAAAATCAAATTCTCAATGAGGTCGAATTCAATCTTGTGAGTTCTTTATCAGAGTTTATATCAACCAATTAGAGAGTGTGAACCAAACTACCAAAGAATCCTAATTTGCACTAGGATGCCAAAAACTGACGAGACACCAATTGATTCGTGTTGCACCGAGGAAGAAGTTGTGCACACGTTTAAATCCTACTAACACAAGAACCAAGAAGGTGTTAGATATTGTAAAGGAAGAATAAAGGTAAACAAATGAAAACCTACAGCTAAGAATCAATAAAAATTGCTGAAAACAGAAAACCCGAAAAACTGCGGAGTAACTTGACAACTTCGTTCGAGGTGTTCCCGATCTCCAAAAATCATGAAATTAAATCTGGAGTGTCCTTATATATTGAATTTTTGATCTGGAAATTTTGGGCACCAAATTCAACCCGCTGAATATTTTTTTAATTTTTTATTGGATTTCGTCTTTTTTCAATTTTTTGACTTTTTCGACTTATTTTTTTGCGGGAAATATTTTTTTATATTCAATAAAAGTGCCAAAAATATGTATGTAAAATTTTAGATCAATCAGAAAACGTTTACCCACTCAAATGAATTTTTTTCGAAAATTTTTCTGGGTAAAACTACTGTTTGTAATTTAAAAAATAGAGATCAGTTTAGAAATCAACCAAGAACACCCAAAACGCCCAAAATCTGATACCAAATGATACGGGGTTGCGCGCGGACCAAGATCGAGTTGCCAAGTCACGAGAAACTCCTACGAAAACCCTAAACAATCAGATCCGAAACGAAACAGAAAAATTAAAAGATTAGAACTTTGAATTTCCAGATCTGAAATAAAATCCCCAAATCAGCAAAGAATCAAATTGAGAATAGAAATAAGTGTTAGGGTTCTTGAAACCCTCAAGGAGATTGTGATTCTGCCCAATTGAACACCAAGATAGTTTTCCCCAAATTTTGACAATCTAATTTCACCCAAAAAGAGTATGGAAAAACCCTAGAAATTGGGGATTTTGGGGCTGATTCCTTAAGATAGAAAAATGCTGAAAACACAATAAGAACAGAAAATAGATTAGATAATGATTCAGCACAAGTAGAAATAAAGAAAGAATTGACAGTAAGAAATTAAAAGATAAGTCCTAAGAAGCCTTGAAATCTCGAAAGATCTCACAACTCCCTTCAAACGGCTCTAATCTCCCCTCCAAAGAATATCAATGGCAAGAAGAAGGTTGAAGATGGCTCCCACAATCACAAGATTGTTAAAACAACTTCTAAAGAAAACTCAAGAGAGAAATCTTGGAGAAAACTCAAAGAAAATTCTGCTCTCAACAAATCTGAAATTTTAATAATAATGATAAGTGTTTAACAAGGTGGACAGCCATGCCTTTAAATAGGCCTTATAACTAGTCCTAATCTAATTAGAAAACTAAAATAAAAAAACTCCTAATTATTTTAATATGGAAATTCGATCAAAGGTCATTTTATCTGGGACTCTTGGACTGAATATTGACATAAAAATTTAAACTAAGTAAATAAATAAATAAATAAATAAATAAATAAAAATAAAACTTTACAACTTGGGCCACTTTGACAATTTGGCCTGATTTTCAACTAAGTATGGATGGATTTCTTGATTGGGCTGGGAATTTGCTTATTGGGCCTCGCCTTCAAGAATTTGGGCTTTTGTGACTCGTATCAGTTACCTTGCACCAAACACCCTAAGCCATATCACCTTCAGTGGCTTAATGAATGTTCCGAAGTTAAAGTTACGAAACAGTCCTTGGTCACTTTTAAACTCGGCAATTATGAAGATGAAGTATGGTGTGACGGAGTCCCAATGCATGCGGCACATTTGCTCCTTGGACGACCTTGGCAATTTGATCGCGATGTTACACACCAAGGTAAACTTAATCGATACTCCCTTGTATTTAAAGGTAAGAAATTCACTTTTGCTCCTTTAAATCCTACTGATGTATATAAAGATCAATTGAGGATGATAAAATTTTGTGAGGGGGTAAGGGAGAAAGAGCAAGTACAAAAGACAGAGAGAAAAGAGGCTAATAGTAGTGGAAAAAGTCAAAATTTAAAAAGCCCAAAGGTGAGTGAATCCTCTAGTGGTAAAATGAGCGAAAAAAATCTTTTGGCAACAAAAAAAGATGTGAAGAGAGCCCTACTTAATAAACAGCCTTGTATCCTTGTGAGGTTTAGGCAAAATTATTTATCTTTATCTAACATTAACGAAAATTTGCCTAGTGTGTTTCAATCTCTTTTGCAGGATTATGAGGATGTTTTTAGTGAGGCCCCTAAAGGTTTACCACCTTTACGAGGGATAGAACATCAAATTGACTTAATACCCGGAGCTTCAATCCCAAATAGACCAGCCTATAGATGCAATCCTAAGGAGACAAAGGAATTGCAAAGGCAAGTTGAGGACTTACTAGACAAAGGGTACATTCGTGAGAGCCTAAGTGCTTGTGTTGTTCCTGTCTTATTGGCGCCAAAGAAAGATGGTACGTTTCGTATGTGTGTTGATTGTCGCCCAATCAACAAGATAACGGTAAAGTATCGACACCTGATATGAGCTCACCCATGAAGATAGGTGCCGAATCCATGGAGTTGCCTTTGGGGCCAATTACTCGAGCACGTGCCAAGAAGTTCCAAGATGCTGTAGCAAGCTATATTGCTCGATTGTGGAGTGATGGATTGATTGCCCATAAAACGCCCAGCTCAACTAGCTTGATTCGCAATTTCCTACAAGCTGATTTTAGCTTGTGTCAGCTCAATTTAGCTCAATTCGGCACTTAATTAGTTCAAGGAGCTGATTAAATTTATTTTTAATAAATTTAATTAGTTATGTTAGTTTAGAATCAGCTCAAATCATTTAATTAAATAAATGTGTCTTAATCTGGACATTTTTAATTCAGCTTATTAAATATGTTTTATATTAGTACATGCCTTTAATATGTCCATATTAAGTCATAAATTAAATGTGTTTAGTTTAATTACAAAGTTTTAATGTGTCTTGACTAAGACAAATTTATTAGTGGCTGCTAATTAATTTGTCTTAGCCGAATTAATGTGCAGAATTTTAATATGTCCAGCTGCTGATTTCATGAGTATTAAACTTGTCCTAATCACATTTATTTGATGTTTTTTTTTCAGCTAGCTTAATGGCAAAGAAAGCTCATAAAGAAGGAGCATGTATTTGGGCACATGCATGGACGGCATTTATAGTGCAGCTGCCTTGTGTTTCCAGCTGACTTTTCGTGCAGCTCAATGGACTTCTAGCTGCTGTTTTTGAGCTTCTCCAAGGGCCAATTTCGTGGAGAGAAATGGCCAAAGAGTGTATCATAAATTCCAGCAGCCAATTCACTTGGTGGCTACTCATATTCGGCCAAAGAAGCATAATTTTTGAAGCTGTCCATTTCTCTTCTCCACAGCAGCAATTAAGCTATTTTAAAACATTAGTTGAATGTGAATTATCATCATTAAAAGGGCCAGCCAAATCATCTCTTCTAGAAGGATAAGATTCAGATTTTTGTTCATCAATGTATTTGGGAAATTTCTAGGAAGTTTCCTATAGAAACTTAAGGCATAAGAATCTGAGTAATAGGCTATTCGGCTGCCTTAGTCCAGCCTATAAATAGACCATGTAATTCACATTTTGGAGGTTAATGAACAATTTGATAGCTTTGCTAAATTGTGAGGTTGTTTTCAACTCTCGTTATTCTCCAAAAACTTGTGAGACTTATCAAACATCTTTGTGGCGTCAAACTTGTTTTTGTCTCTTCCCGAACTTATCACTTTAATCCCAAAAGTGTGGCGTTCGATTCATACTAAGGTTCCTATCACCATTGATAGTGGGTCGAAGTTTCTTTCCATTTAACAAACCTTCCATCCACCCTTACCAACCTAAGCATTCTCCTAAGTTACGGGTTAACACATTCCTATTGTGTTAGTTCGGCTTTCGAATCCTTAGCCAAATTGCTTCCATTGTTTTCTAATTCATTTCCTAAACCAACAAAACCTTTTTGAGCCTAAATAAACCTCTTTCTTCTAGCCTATTTTGTAAAGCCTCAATTTACTCCTAATTCACGATCGGGCGATCTTTACGACTCAATTCGATCTCGAGGTGAGGGCGTATCAAGTTGGTATCAAAGCTAGTTGAATTGGAGTAAGAATCGTCATCTTCGGTATTACGAGATTGTAAAAAAAAATCAAAAAAAAAGTTTGTATTCAATTTATTTATTTTTTTCTTTTTCTTTGTGTATTCAGTATTAAAAAAAATTTGGAATTAAAAAAAAAGAAAAAGAAAGAGAAGTGATTAAAATTCATTTTGAGCTTGTAAAAGCATTGCTTGCTGCCCGAAGGACCACATCTATACAGCCACACTAATTTCCTTCTATTTTCTTTGATTGTTAGCCTACCCGATCCTAAAATATTACCATACCAAGCCTCATCTATTTTGTAAGCCGACCCCAAACGATTTTGATTTGTCAAACTTAGTTTGCGGAGAATTTTGGGAAGTGAAAATTGAGTGGTAAAAGGGCAAGAGAGATTAGTGAGACTATTAAAGAGTAGAAAAGCCAAAGTGAGTGTTTATTCTTGTGAGTGATTGGTGAGTTCTTGTTGTGATTCTTTAAAGAACTTTTTTTTTAAAAAAAATGTCACGGAGCCCGGAAAGGAATCCAAACGAGGGAGGTGGATTTCGTCCAATAAGAAACGTTGGAAGGGGAGTGCCGGATCTCACTTTGCAAGCCATTATGCAAGAAATGGAGCGAATGTTTGATCGCAAGCTTGAACCAATCGAAGACCGCCTATATCGAGTCGAAACCCGAAGGCAACGCGAAGTGACTCTGGAAGATGCAAGGCGAGGACGAGAGCAACCAATTGAAAACCATGATGAAGAAGAATCTGAAGGTGATCACTTATCTGAACAAGGAAACCCTCAACGGTTTCAACGAAATCGAGTCCCAAGAAATCGAGACCGTTCGGATGACAATCTCAAAAATATTAAGATGTCTATTCCGCCGTTTCAAGGGAAGAATGATCCCGAATCTTACTTGGAGTGGGAAAAGAAAATGGAACTCGTCTTTGAGTGCCATAACTATTCGGAAAATAAAAAGGTAAAGCTCGCTGCCATTGAATTCTCGGATTATGCGATCGTGTGGTGGGATCAATTGGTGACTAGCCGAAGGAGGAATGGGGAGAGGCCTATCTCTACGTGGGCCGAAATGAAGGCCGTTATGCGCAAGCGTTTTGTTCCCTCCTATTACCATCGGGAGTTGTACCAACGATTGCAAAATCTCACACAAGGCAACCGAACTGTCGAGGACTACTATAAAGACATGGAAATCGCTATGATAAGAGCCGACGTGGAGGAGGATCGTGAAGCAACAATGGCGAGATTTTTAGCCGGCCTAAATCGGGATATTGCCAATATCGTCGAGCTTCAACACTATGTAGAAGTTATGGACATGGTGCATATGGCAATAAAAGTTGAAAAACAATTGAAACGGAAAGGACCCATGCGGACATATCCAACGGCTTCTACCAACAAGTGGACTCAAGGGGCTAGCAAAGCTCCCAATCGGTCTAAGGAGCCTTTCGTTGCTGCCAAACCCAATCAAGTAAGTGCCGATGCTAGCAAAAATAAAAACGAGGCTGTCTCGAATCGTTCTCACGATATCAAGTGTTTCAAGTGTCAAGGAAGAGGCCACATTGCGAGTTAATGTCCTAATCGACGAGTGATGGTGGTTCGTTCAAATGGCGAGATTGAGTCCGAAGATGAACAAGAGGAGGAGCCTGAAATTCCCATGGAGGAAGGTGAAGAGCTCGAGCTGCCCGTTGAAGGAGAATTACTTGTTGTCAAAAGGAGCTTGAATATCCAAGTAGCCGAGGAAGAACAACAACGAGACAACATCTTTCACACTCGTTGCCATGTTCAAGGTAAGGTGTGTAGTTTAATTATTGATGGAGGTAGTTGCACCAATGTCGCAAGTTCTTTGCTGGTTGAAAAACTTTGTTTAGCCACCACAAAGCATCCAAATCCTTACAAGTTACAATGGCTAAATGACGGAGGCGAACTCAAGGTGACGAAGCAAGCAAGGGTGGCGTTTTCCATAGGCAAGTACCAAGATGAGGTGGTTTGTGATGTCGTACCAATGCACGCGGGACATTTGCTATTGGGGCGTCCTTGGCAATTTGACCGGCGAGTAGTCCATGATGGCTATACAAATCGATATTCATTTAAGCACCTTAGAAGGAATGTTACATTAGCTCCTCTCACACCGAAGCAAGTGCATGAAGACCAACTCAAGATGAAGCAATCTATTGATCGAGAAAAAGAAAAAGAGAAAAACAAAAAGAGTGAAAAGAAAAAGAAAGAAAAGAATGAGGAGAGTGAGATAAAAACAAGAGTGACAAAAGAAAAAGAGCAAGAGTGTGAAAATAAAAAAATAAGTGTTTTTGCTAGAAAAAGAGAGATTCGAAAATTGATATTGGCAAGGCAACCTATCTTTGTACTTATGTATAAAGAGTGTTTATTGGAAACTAACGAACTTGACAATACTTTGCCTACTCCTATCGTTTCTTTGTTGCAGGAATTCGGAGATGTTTTTCCTGAAGAAGTGCCAAATGGCCTACCTCCCATTCGAGGAATCGAGCACCAAATTGATTTTGCGCCCGGTGCTGCAATTCCAAATAGGCCAGCATATAGAAGTAATCCTGAGGAAACGAAGGAATTAGAAAAGCAAGTAGCCGAATTAATGGAGAAGGGCTACATCCGTGAAAGCTTAAGTCCGTGCGCGGTTCCGGTATTGTTGGTTCCTAAAAAGGATGGATCCTGGCGAATGTGCGTTGACTGCCGCGCTATCAACAAAATCACAATAAAATATCGCCATCCTATTCCCCGCCTCGACGACATGCTTGATGAACTTAGTGGAGCCCAATTGTTTTCGAAGATCGATTTAAAAAGTGGGTATCATCAAATTAGAATGCGGGAGGGAGACGAATGGAAAACTGCGTTCAAAACTAAATATGGTTTGTATGAATGGTTGGTAATGCCATTCGGACTTACCAACGCTCCGAGTACTTTCATGCGTCTCATGAATTATGTTTTATGTTCGTTCATTGGAAAATTCTGTGTTGTGTATTTTGATGATATTTTAGTCTATAGCAAGAGCTTGGAAGATCATATTCAACATCTATGTGCCGTGCTTGAAGTCTTACGAAAAGAGGTACTTTATGCCAATCTAAAGAAATGTTCTTTTTGCACTAATGAAGTTGTTTTTCTAGGCTTTGTGGTAAGTGCTCGTGGATTAGAAGTTGACCAAGAAAAGGTCAAGGCGATCAACGAATGGCCGCGTCCAACGAACATCAGCCAAGTGAGGAGTTTTCACGGGTTGGCAAGCTTCTATCGAAGGTTTGTGCCTAATTTTAGTTCTGTAGCTGCCCCCTTGACAGGTATAATTAAGAAAAATTCTCCTTTTGTGTGGACTGATGAACAAGAAAATTCTTTTAATAAGCTTAAGGAATGTCTAACTAATGCACCATTGTTGTCTTTACCTGATTTTAACAAAACATTCGAGATAGAGTGTGATGCTTCAGGTATCGGCATTGGCGCTGCTTTGATGCAAGATGGACGGCCTATTGCATACTTTAGTGAAAAGCTTAACGGAGCTACGTTGAATTATCCAACGTATGATAAGGAACTATATGCATTGGTCCGAGCTCTCGAAACATGACAACACTATTTATGGCCGAAGGAATTCGTAATTCATTCGGACCACGAGGCTCTAAAGCATCTGAAGGGACAAACCAAGCTCAATAAACGTCATGCCAAGTGGGTGGAGTATTTGGAATCGTTTCCGTACGTGATCAAGTATAAAAAGGGTAAGGAAAATGTTGTAGCCGACGCCCTATCACGAAGGTACGCACTTGTCAATTTAATGGATTCTAAATTGCTTGGTTTCGAATTTATCAAAGATCTTTATAAATCTGATGCTGACCTTGGTGAAATTTATGAGTCTTGTTCGCATGGTGCTTGTGAAAAGTATTTTCAGCATGAGGGCTATTTATTTCGTGAAGGCAAGCTTTGTGTGCCTCAAGGTTCTGTGAGAAACGTCCTTGTAGAAGAAGCTCATAGCGGAGGACTTATGGGCCACTTCGGAATTGCTAAAACTTTAGCAATATTGCATGAACATTTCTATTGGCCCAAAATGAAACGTGACGTAATAAGGAAATGTGATCGTTGCATCACTTGTAAGAAGGCAAAGTCACGAATCAAACCGCATGGATTATATACCCCGTTGCCTATTCCTGATGCTCCGTGGGTAGACATTTCAATGGACTTCGTTCTGGGCCTTCCAAGAACCAAAAGAGGGAGAGATTCAATATTTGTTGTTGTAGACCGTTTTTCAAAAATGGCCCATTTTATACCTTGTAATAAAACTGATGATGCTACTAACGTTGCTAGTCTGTTTTTCAAGGAAGTTGTTAGGTTGCATGGGATTCCTCGAACCATTGTCTCTGATCGCGACACAAAGTTTCTAAGTCATTTTTGGAGAACGTTGTGGGGTAAATTGGGCACCAAACTTCTATTTTCGACGACATGCCACCCTCAAACGGATGGCCAAACCGAAGTAGTCAACCGTGTGCTATCAACTTTGCTTCGAGCTATTTTGAAAAAGAATTTGAAGATGTGGGAAGATTGCTTACCTCATGTGGAGTTCGCATACAATCGAACCGTTCATTCTGCTACGAAATTTTCTCCTTTTGAGGTAGTATACGGTTTTAATCCCATTACTCCTCTTGATTTGATTCCTATGCCTTCTAATGAATTAGTACATGTAGATGGCAAAAAGAAGGCCGAATTTGTTAAGCAATTGCACAAAAATGTTAAGGATAATATTGAGAGGAGAACCGAACAATATGTTCGAGGGGCAAATAAAGGGCGCAAACGAGTCGTGTTCGAACCCAGTGACTGGGTTTGGATCCACATGCGCAAGGAACGGTTTCCCGATCAAAGGAAATCCAAGCTTCAATCAAGGGGTGATGGCCCTTTTCAAGTATTGGAACGGATCAATGACAACGTCTACAAGATTGACCTACCGGGTGAGTATGCAGTGAGTGCAAGTTTTAACGTTGCTGACCTTTCTCCTTTTGATGTAGGTGACGATTCGAGGACGAATCGCTTCGAAGAGAGGGAGGATGATATGAGCTCACCCAAGAAGATAGGTGCCGAATCCATGGAGTTGCCTTTGTGATACGACCCGCCCCCGGGAACGGCTATTATTTCAGCCTACAAGCGAGGCTCATCGTGTTTGCAAGCTCTACGTAGCTCAATTTTATTTTGTGGAGCTTCAATTAGCTTGTTTCCAGCTCTTTACAACCTCAATGAGCTCGAACTAGCTCAATAAACTCATTTTAGTTTCCTTTAGTTTTGCATTTTTTATTTTGCTGGAATAAATTTTAGTTAATTTAGTTTAAGCTAATTAACTAATTTAACTAGGTGTTAATTGTGCCTTTAAGTCATTTAATGTGTCTTATTATTTTCGGCATTAATAAGTTGAGTTAATTAATTTGTCTTGATCTAGTTAAATTAAAGATGTCTTGATTTTATTTAGTTTGTCTAAATTTATACATGCATTAAATCTGTCCGGCCGAATTTATGTGTCATGTTTATTAATATTCAAGTTGTCACAATGTTAATTAGGATGTTCACATTATGTTTTTAATTAAGTTCATTTGTCTTATGTAGGTGCACCCGAATTTGAAGATACATTGGGCAGATTCATGCATGTAGATTCAATGAATGTGAAGGTACATCCCTTTGGACGGCACATGCATGTAAGGAATTAATGCAAGGTGCATGCATAGAAAGGTTCAATGGACGGCAATCAAGAGGCATTTGCATGTTCATGATGGTCATTCATGTATTTGAAGATTCATGGATCAAATTAATGATGGACCATGCATTGGACGGTTCATGTATTGATCATGTGTTCACACCTTGTGTTCACACCATGATGACCATTCAGTTGGATGTTCACACACAAGAGTCTACTCAAGCTCCTTGTTCACACCAAGTTTGATCCTTCATGAAGCTTCATTTAATTAAGCCACTCATGGTGAAACAACATGAATTAAAGGCTCCATTAAAGGAGTTAGCCGAATCTAGCCATGCATGCATGAAGAACATTTATCCAAGTACATCAATGCATATTCATGAAGCTAACCACTCACCTCCCATTCGGCCGAACATGGACAAGAACATCATTGGACATTTTTCTAGAAGTTTCATGTTTTAATTAGGTACATTACTTAATTGTTAAGTTCATGAATGGACTATTCGGCTAGCATAAGATACTAGTATAAATAGTTGGTTATTTTCAATTGTAAGGGACTTTTTTTGCCATTTTGATAATATATTGAAGATTTGTGAGATTTTCTTCTCTCAATTTCGTCAAAGACTCGTTGGCTTATCTACTAGTTAGTGGCGTCAACCTTGCTCTTTGCAAAACTCGAACTTATCACTTTCAACCCAAAGTGTGGCGTTCATTTGATACCGAGGTTCCTATCTTTGATAGATAGTGGGTCGAGGTCCTTTTTCATCCGTTTCATCCACCTTAAAGACATATAAGATTCGGGTCAACATTTTCCTTAGTGTTGGTTCATTCTTGTTTTTAAGCCTTTCTTTCCATTTCACCTTAAACCGAAAAATTCCCTACCTTTAATATTTGTTTTTCCTTCTTCTTAGCCGAAATACCTTACCAACCAATTCCTTTTTAACCTTAAATGAACCATAAACATCTTCATTGAATAAATATAACTCTTTGATTCAAGACGAACAAAACTTCATCGTTTGGACGATCGGGCAACGAAAACGACTCGGATTCATCAACGAGGCCGGGGCGTATCACTTTGGGGCCAATTACTCGAGCACGTGCCAAGAAGTTCCAAGATGCTGTAGCAAGCTATATTGCTCGATTGTGGAGTGATGGATTGATTGCCCATAAAACGCCCAGCTCAACTAGCTTGATTCGCAATTTCCTACAAGCTGATTTTAGCTTGTGTCAGCTCAATTTAGCTCAATTCGGCACTTAATTAGTTCAAGGAGCTGATTAAATTTATTTTTAATAAATTTAATTAGTTATGTTAGTTTAGAATCAGCTCAAATCATTTAATTAAATAAATGTGTCTTAATCTGGACATTTTTAATTCAGCTTATTAAATATGTTTTATATTAGTACATGCCTTTAATATGTCCATATTAAGTCATAAATTAAATGTGTTTAGTTTAATTACAAAGTTTTAATGTGTCTTGACTAAGACAAATTTATTAGTGGCTGCTAATTAATTTGTCTTAGCCGAATTAATGTGCAGAATTTTAATATGTCCAGCTGCTGATTTCATGAGTATTAAACTTGTCCTAATCACATTTATTTGATGTTTTTTTTCAGCTAGCTTAATGGCAAAGAAAGCTCATAAAGAAGGAGCATGTATTTGGGCACATGCATGGACGGCATTTATAGTGCAGCTGCCTTGTGTTTCCAGCTGACTTTTCGTGCAGCTCAATGGACTTCTAGCTGCTGTTTTTGAGCTTCTCCAAGGGCCAATTTCGTGGAGAGCAATGGCCAAAGAGTGTATCATAAATTCCAGCAGCCAATTCACTTGGTGGCTACTCATATTCGGCCAAAGAAGCATAATTTTTGAAGCTGTCCATTTCTCTTCTCCATAGCAGCAATTAAGCTATTTTAAAACATTAGTTGAATGTGAATTATCATCATTAAAAGGGCCAGCCGAATCATCTCTTCTAGAAGGATAAGATTCAGATTTTTGTTCATCAATGTATTTGGGAAATTTCTAGGAAGTTTCCTATAGAAACTTAAGGCATAAGAATCTGATTAATAGGCTATTCGGCTACCTTAGTCCAGCCTATAAATAGATCATGTAATTCACATTTTGGAGGTTAATGAACAATTTGATAGCTTTGCTAAATTGTGAGGTTGTTTTCAACTCTCGTTATTCTCCAAAAACTTGTGAGACTTATCAAACATCTTTGTGGCGTCAAACTTGTTTTTGTCTCTTCACAAACTTATCACTTTAATCCCAAAAGTGTGGCGTTCGATTCATACTAAGGTTCCTATCACCATTGATAGTGGGTCGAAGTTTCTTTCCATTTAACAAACCTTCCATCCACCCTTACCAACCTAAGCATTCTCCTAAGTTACGGGTTAACACATTCCTATTGTGTTAGTTCGGCTTTCGAATCCTTAGCCAAATTGCTTCCATTGTTTTCTAATTCATTTCCTAAACCAACAAAACCTTTTTGAGCCTAAATAAACCTCTTTCTTCTAGCCTATTTTGTAAAGCCTCAATTTACTCCTAATTCACGATCGGGCGATCTTTACGACTCAATTCGATCTCGAGGTGAGGGCGTATCAACACCCAATCCCTAGACTTGATGATATGCTTGATGAATTACATGGTTCAATAATATTTACAAAAATTGATTTAAAAAGCGGTTATCATCAAATTCGAATGAGGGAAGGGGATGAATGGAAAACAGCTTTTAAAACAAAATTTGGATTGTATGAATGGTTAGTTATGCCTTTCGGCCTTACTAATGCACCTAGTACATTTATGAGATTAATGAATCATGTTTTAAGGCTTCAGTTGGGTAAATTTGTAGTAGTTTACTTTGATGATATTTTAATTTACTCCAAGTCATTAGATGATCATGTTTTCATGTTAGAACCGTTTTGGATATTCTGCGAACTGAAAAATTATTTGCCAACCTTGATAAATGCACATTCTGTTGTGATAAACTAATATTCTTAGGTTTCATAGTTAGTGCTCAAGGTATTCATGTCGACGAGGACAAAGTCAAGGCAATTAAGGAGTGGCCGACTCCTAAATCGATAGCTGAGGTGAAATCTTTCCATGGTTTAGCTAGTTTTTATAGACGATTTGTGAAAGATTTCTCTACTATTGCTGCCCCATTGACAGAGGTTATAAAGAAATCAGTGGGTTTCAAATGGGGTGAAACCCAAGAAAAGGCCTTTCAAACTCTAAAAGCTAAGTTATGTTCTGCTCCTTTGCTTAAATTACCTGATTTTGGTAAAACTTTTGAACTTGAGTGTGATGCTTCAGGAATTGGAATTGGCGCTGTTTTAATGCAAGATAAGCAACCTATTGCTTATTTTAGTGAGAAATTGAATGGTGCACAGTTAAACTACTCGACTTATGAGAAAGAACTATTAGCATTAGTTCGTGCACTTCAAGTATGGCAATATTATTTGCTGCCTAATGAGTTTGTCATACACACAGATCACGAATCTCTTAAATGGTTAAAGGGACAAGGTAAGTTGAGTAAAAGACATGTTCGATGGGTAGAATTCATTGAAACATTCCCTTATGTGATACAATATAAAACAGGTAAAGATAATGTAGTTGCAGATGCTTTGTCTAGACAATATACTTTAATAACTACATTGAATGCTAAAGTCTTAGGGTTCGAACATATTAAGGAACTATATGATGATGATGCTAATTTCGGCCATATCTATAAGAATTATGGACATACTGCTTTCGATAAATTTTATCTTGTAGATGGCTTTCTTTTTCGTATGAACAGGTTATGCATACCAAAGTGTTCCATGAGAGACTTATTGATTCATGAGGCCCATAGTGGAGGTTTAATGGGACATTTTGGAGTGGCCAAAACACTGGATATCTTGCAAGAACACTTCCATTGGCCACATATGAAAAAGGATGTCGAAAAGGTATGTTCCAAGTGCATTACATGCAAACAAGCAAAATCTAAGGTAATGCCTCATGGCCTTTACACTCCTTTACCGATTCCTACTTCACCTTGGGTAGATTTATCCATGGACTTTATTCTAGGTTTGCCTCGAAATAAGAAAGGAAGAGATAGTATATTTGTTGTTGTTGACAGGTTCTCAAAGATGGCACATTTTATTTCTTGTCACAAAATAGATGATGCTACACATGTAGCAGACTTATTCTTTAAAGAGGTGGTAAGACTTCATGGCCTCCCTAAAACAATTGTTTCTGACAGAGATGTCAAATTTCTTAGCCACTTTTGGAAGGTATTGTGGGATAAGCTTGGTACTAAATTACTTTATTCCACTACATGTCACCCCCAAACTGATGGCCAAACTGAAGTAGTTAATCGGATCTTAGGGACTTTATTACGATCTGTTGTGGGAAAGAACATTAGAAATTGGGAAGAATGCCTACCGTTTGTTGAATTTGCATATAATAGATCTATTCATTCTACAACTGGTTATTCTCCATTTGAACTTGTTTATGGTTTTAACCCACTAACAGTACTTGATCTTGCGCCATTACCACTTGAACACATTGTTAATTTAGATGGTGAACAGAAAGCTGAGTTGGTGAAATCCTTACATGAGCAGGCTAGGCAACGAATAGCCAAAACATATGATGCCAACACCAACAAAGCAAACAAGGGGCGCAAATGGGTTGTCCTAGAACCCGGAGATTGGGTTTGGGTCCATATGAGGAAAGAACGATTTCCTGCAAGAAGAAAGACCAAGTTGGACCCAAGGGGCGATGGGCCTTTCCAAGTACTCGAGAGGATCAACGATAATGCCTATAAAATTGATCTACCTGGTAGTACAATGTAAGTTCTACTTTTAATGTGGCTGACTTGTCCCCATTTGATTTTTCAGATTCGAGGTCGAATCTTTTGAGGAAGGGGGGAATGATACGAGATCAAAGGCCCGACAAATGCGTTCCAAACTAAATGGGACCATCCAGGAGTTTGTTAGTAAGGCCTTAGATGCGTACACAAAAGAAAAGGAAAATCAAGATTTCAAATATTGGGAATCTTGGTCCAAGACACCAAATCTTGCAGCCAAAGCGCATTGGATCTCCATTACGAGCATCAACGATTCAATTTCGGTAGGAGATGGATCACAAGCCCAAATTCTTGAGGGCAAGGCCCAATAAGAAGATTCCAAGCCCAATCAAGAAATCCACCCATACTTAGTTGAAAATCAGGCCAAATTGTCAAAGTGGCCCAAGTTGTAAAGTTTTATTTTTATTTATTTATTTATTTTACTTAGTTTAAATTTTTATATTTAGTCCAAGAGTCCCAAATAAAAGACCCTTGGCCGAATTTCCATATTAAAATAATTAGGAGTTTTTTTTAGTTTTAGTGTTCTAATTAAATTAGGAAAACATTTGAAAGGCCTATTTATATGGCTTGGCCAGCCACCCTACATTACATTACAATTACATTGAAAATTTCAGATTTGATTTGAGTGAAAATTCTCTTTGAGTTCTTCAAGGATTTTCTCTTGAGTTTTCTTTAGAAGTTGTTTTAACAATCTTTTTGATTGTGGGAGCCATCTTCAACCTTCTTCTTGCCATTGATATTCTTTGGAGGGGAGATTAGAGCCGTTTGAAGGGAGTTGTGAGATCTTTCGGGATTTCAAGGCTTCTTAGGACTTATCTTTTAATTTCTTACTGTCAATTCTTTCTTTATTTCTGCTTGTGCCGAATCTTTATCTAATTTATTTTCTGTTCTTATTGTGTTTTCAGCCTTTTTCTATCTTAAGGAATTAGCCCAAAAATCCCCAATTTCTAGGGTTCTTGCCGATTCATCCATACTCTTTTTGGGAGAAATTAGATTGCTGAAATTTGGGGAAAACTATCTGGGTGTTCAATTGGGCAGAATCGCAATCTCTTCTAGGGTTTCAAGATTCCTTATTAACACTTATTTCTATTCTTTATTTGATTCTTTACTGTTTTGGGGATTTTTTTTCATATCTGAAAATTCAAAAATCTAATCTTTTAATTTTCTGTTTCGTTTCAGATCTAATTGTTTAGGGTTTTCGTAGGAGTTTCTCGTGACTTGGCAACTCGATCTTGGTCCGCGCGCAACCCCGTATCACACTTTCTTGTTTTCAAGAAAATCAAGAAATCGAATCTTGGCCCAATTTTGCTGTTCGAAGAGATTTCAAGAATCAAGAAAATCAAGATTTCAAATCTTGGAAATCTTGGTCCAAGAAACCAAATCTTGCAGCCAAAACGCATTGGATCTCCATTACGAGCGTCAACGACCCAATTTTGGTAGGAGATGGATCACGAGCCCAAATTCTTGAAGGCGAGGCCCAATAACCAAAATCCAGCCCAATCAAGAAATTTCTTCATACTTAGTTGAAAATCAGGCCAAAATGTCAAAGGGCCCAATTTGTAAACATCTTACTTGTTTAATTTAATTTTTTAATCTTTAGGAGCATTACATGTAAAATTCGGCCCAAAACAGCCCATATAAGTGCATGGCCGAATTTACCTTGTTATTTTATTAATTAGGTTTAATTTTTATTAGTTACTTGTGAGATTAGGATTTGTTGGAGGCCTATATAAGCATTGGCCAGCCACCCTTTGTAAAAACATCTTATTATCATTCAATACATTAAATTTCAGTTTGTTAGAGTGCAGAATTTTCTTTAGGGTTTCTCCAAGAATTCTCTCTTGAGCTTTCTTTAGAAGTTGTTTTAACAATCTTTTGATTGTGGGAGCCATCTTCAACCTTCTTCTTGCCATCGATATTCTTTGGAGGGGAGATTAGAGCCGTTTGAAGAGATTTGTGAAATCTTTCGGGATTTCAAGGATCTTTAGGACTTATCCTTTAATTCTTGCTGTTTTCGATTTCTTTCTTTACTTTTCTTTGCTTATACTTGTGCCGATTTCTCATCTAATATTTTGCTATTCTTGTTTGTTTTCCAGCATTGATTAAACTCAAGATCTCATCGTTTAAGTTGTTCTCCTATTGGCAGCACCCATTCGAACCCAAAAATCCCCAATTCCTAGGGTTTGGCCGATTGGATTTCTTTCAATTTGGGAATCAATTGACTGCTGGAAATTGGGCATTCTTGGCCGAATCAATTCCTTGGCAGATTCGCATCTTTTCTTTCTTCTCAATTTCGTTTGATTCATCGATTCTATTTCTTTTCTTCTTGCTGCTCTTTTAATTGAATTTGGGAATTTTAAATTCAAATCTGATTCGGTTTAATCTTAATCTTTGTTTTTGATTTCAGATCTGTTCGTTTAGAGCTTTCGTAGGAGTCTCCCGTGACTTGACGACTCGATCTTGGTCCGCGCGCATTCCTCTATCATTGGTTCAAGAAATGCGAAGAATGGCGACTAAACGAGACCAAAGTGAGCGAGTTTCTTCAAGTCATAAAACGGAACCAAGAACCCCATGGAGATATACCCCCGACTACTACCTGAAAAAAGTTCCAATCGTGACTCCTTTTCGCCATCTACATCGAGACAAAAAGATTCATACTATGACTCATATTCATCAGCGAATTCGAGAAGTGACTTCGATCGGAAGTCCTTTTCATCAAGAAATTCGAGAAGACGAGAAGCCAATTACGATTTTGATTCGTTCCAAGATGGCGTTCGGAGAGAAAGACATCTCCTAGTATATCTTCAAAGAAATCATTCAAGGAGTATTCTTCACAAAGTTTTGATTGTGAATCATATACAAATAGTTCTTCATCTTTCGAACAAGATTTGTATTCTCATGATTCTTTTGTACATTCTTGTAAAGAAAAAACAAAGAAAAGAAAAGAAAAAGCAAAAGAAGAAAAAGAAAATGAAATAAAAAGAAAAGAGAGACAAGAGGCAAGTAAGAGAGAAAATGAGCGAATCTTGAGAGAACTTGAAAGAGCCTTTGAAAAAGCCTTTAAAAAACAAAAAGAAAAAGAAAAAGAAAAAGAAAAAGAAAATGAGATTGAAAAAGAGAATGAAAAAGAGTTTGAGAGAGAAAAAGAATGTGAACAAGAAAAAAAGTGGAAAAAGAAATTGAGATAAAAGAAACGAGTGATTCAGAAGAAATAGAATCGAGTGAGAAAACAAGTGAGCAAGTGAGGATTATTTCTACTAACCCACCTGTTCGATCTTCTTGTGAATTAACTTTTCAGGTTCCTAGAAGTTTGTGCGACGAATTCCATCTACATTACCTTCCAAACGAGAGGTGTTTTAGGTTGTTCGAAAAAGGTAAGTTCACGAATGACAGCCACCCACTTGCAATTGAAGGTAAGAAAGGTAAGGATTCCTTATTTATTGATTCGAGGCTGTTTGAATACAAAGTTGCTCATATAGATTTTTATGGCCTTGTTTTTGAAAATCTTCCATCTTTTGATTTGGTTAATTACTGTTCACATACTAATGTTAACGATGTTGTTTCAAAAGATGTCATGAAGAATCCGTCTTATGACATGTTTTATAACGACAATTTTGTTGATTCTGTTGGATTGGTTCATCCTGTGCAAATTGTGAATGTGTGTGATAGCAGTTTTTCACGTTTGATTTGTTTGATTATAAAAATTCTTTGAATTCTCTTTCTGTTTAAACGTGCCTATTCAAATGATTTGTGATGGATTTGAATTTCTGAAAGGTTGCATGAACACAACTTCTTTGCTCGATGTATGCGTTAAAAGATTTTTGCATGAAGTAATTGATCTGTTTGACTTTGTTCTTCAAGATAAATCTCTGAAATTTTGTGCAAGATTTCAATGCTTTGATCTATCTGTTCGAGTAGAAATTACGATGCAAAATTGTTCGAGTATTTGCATGTTTAAGTTTCCTTTGATTTACTTGCATGATAACATGTTGCATCGTTTCTTTGGTGATAAAATGAATATGCTTGGTTGTGCCAATTTTTCAAGTCTAATTGAACGAGTGAAATTTGAATCATGTGATGAGTTGATTATATTTTCCTCATTTAACATGTTGCTTGCTAAATCAAATGACCAAGTTCGTGTGTTCAAGCCTGGTATTTGCTACATGAATTCATTTTATGGAAACATTAAGCACTTTGCATCATTTACATTCAAATTATGTTTGCTTAATGTTCGAACTTTTGGTAAGAAGGTGAAATTCAATGATTTGGGTTTCAATTTTGATTCATTTATTAATCACCTTGTTTGGCCACATCTGAAATTTTCATTTCATTTCGAGAAGGTAAGGCCAACCTATGTTTTTGGAATTGAATCAAATTTCCATGGTAACTTTCCTTTTCCATTTAAGTCCATAGTTTTCGATAATACTAACCAGTCTTATTTTTGTGAATTCCACCCCTCGAGGAGCAAGACATGTCATGGTGCGTCACCACCTATTCAAATTTATCAGAGTAATAGGTTTGTCTTACGTTATCTATCCAAAGAGAGAAGATTCATTTTGACCGAGAAAGGTAAACCCAATTCTCAATTGTCTTCTCTTCATATTTGTCAAGGTAAGTCATCTGAAAATTTTCAAATATCTTTGCTCAATTCGATTGAAGTTGAAAATTCCATTGATTGGTTGTTTGGAAATTATTTATACTTTGATGTGATGGATTTTTCCTTTTGGCATTGTGATGATGTGATTATTACGTTGGAATTTGGAGACTCCCCTCATGTTGTTCAAAAACGAAAGGAAGAGTTAGCATACCTTTGGCCATGGCATACCTTCCATGAGCAAGACAAGGGACCAAATGAGTTACTATATTCGATTAAAGAAATTAAAATGTTTTGGATGAGGAATAATGTGTTTAAGTGCCTACCATCATTTTCAACCAATTATCCCTTGATCCAACTTAGTTTTCATGTTTGTAACGATGGTCTAACGAAACTCTTTGATAAATTTACGTATGCTTGCTTTGTCCAATTGAGATTTTTGGCATATGTTCGATTGAATGAATATTTTATGAACTATCGAACACATTTGAATTTGACTCCTTTGAGTTTCTTTTTACCGGCTATGGTAAGAATTTTTCAGGTTTGTGTGACATCTTCCATCCCATTTGATCGAGGAAAACCATGCACGAGTCAAAGTTCTCCCATGTATAAACAGCTCGACTTGAGGACAAGTCACCTAAAAGAGGGGGAATGATACGAGCACGCCTCGCGAACTTTGTCGAGCAAGTCTATCAAGCCGAGTAATGACATGTTGGCAAGCTGATTCTAGCTTGTTTCCAGCTCCACAAGCTTCGTCTAGCTCAAATCCAGCTTATTCGAGCTCAATCCATCTTACCTGAGCTAAACCGAGCTCACTCCTAGCTCACTTTCAACTCACGAGCTAAACCTTAGCTCAACTTCAGCTTAGGAGTTTAGCCTCAGCTCAACTTTAGCTCACGAGCTAAAGCTTAGCTCATTTTAGTTTAAACTCGGTTTTGTCTTTAATGCATTAAATAAAAATTTGCACATATTTATTTAAGCATTAAACTTATCTTATATTAATATTTGTTATTAATATGTTATAGTCATTACATAAATTGATTATGTTCACATAGCTGAATTAATGCATGACATTAATGTGTTCACATCATGCCGAATTTATGAGTGTTCATGAGATATCTTAATGACTTGTTTATTTCATGTAGGTACATCCCTTTGGACAGTACAATGTATAGATGAAGAAACATCTCTTTTGGGCATTCCACACTCATGAATGAAGAAGTATTAAATGCTGGTGCATGTACGGCTAGATGCAAGGTTTCTACAAATTCATGCATGTGTCGAATGCATGTTTGGACATTAAAGGCTAGTCCATGAATGGATCAAATGCATGGGATGATAGAATGCATGAATGGCTTAAGTGCATGTATGGTGGCTGTCTCCTAACTTTCCAAGGCACTTATTCGGCCAAGAAGTAGCTGTTCACACTTTGAATTGACCTATAAGCTACTACACATGCATGGATGGGTTCAAGAACGTCCAAAGGAAGGAATTAACTCAATAATTCAACACATTGATTGAATTAAGTGTATGCACAAAGGGGAGAACGAATTTACTAGGTTCATGCTGCCATTTATGAACCTACATGCTATTAAAGAGTTTAATTATGAGGATACATGTTCCATACAAGTGCATGAACGTCCCAAGGAGATGAATGCAACCTTTGGTGCACATACAAGTCACTTGAAGCCTTTCTTTATGATTAAGCATTCATGCACACACTTAGGGGGAAGAAAGTGTCCATTCAACTAGTTCATGAATCTGCCGAATTTATGAACTATTTTAATACATTTGTGTGAACGTTTTTATTATTGTGTGAACACCTAGATGCCGAATTTGAATGGTCATCTATGTGCCTATAAATATTTGTTTTTTCTTTCAATTGTAAGGAACTTTTTCCCAAAATTTTTATTGAATTTAATCTTGTGAGAATTTTCTTCTCTAAACTTTGTTTGAGACTTTGTTTACTTATCTACATAGTAGTGGCGTCAACCCTATTTCGTTCACCCTTATACCGAGGTTCCTACTTTGCCTAGTAGCGGGTCGAGGTTTATCATTTTCATCCTCCACCTTGAAAGTCTATAAGCGATTGGGTCAATACTCTTTAGTATTGGTTCGTGCTTGCTTTTGAGTTCCTTCTTTCCATTCTTTCATTTACTTAAAACCGAACCTTAATATTCATATTTTAAACCCTTCCTTTGAACCCCTTGAATAGCTTTCGCATAATTTACTTAGAAACATCCTTTTTGAACAAACCGAACGATACCTTCTCGTAGACGACTGGACAAACTCGACTCACCCTGAGGCGGTTCGTATCACGCTCACTTCCTCCTCTCTAAATTCTTAAGGAACTATTTAAACTTAGAAGTAGTTATTGTGGGTCAGCTTGTAAAATTAATGTTTGATTTTGAGTAGGAATGTTGTAGGACAAAGCGTAGGCTTGAAATAAGAAATGGGAAATAGTAGACTGTGGCCAAATTGATACGAACTCGTTTCGGTGAGTTGATTCGAGTCGTTTGTTGCCCGATTGTTCAAATAGAGAAGTATTGTTCTTGAATAGAGTATTGGTCGAATTCGGCTAGTTTAAGATAATTAAGGGATATGGTTCAGTTTTACAAAGGAACTTGGGTGGTTTGAAAAATGGTAATGTGGATGGTTCGAATGGCTTTAAGGTTAAGAAAGAACTAGTACTAAAATAGTGTACCAACCTAAATCTTATAGAACAATTAAAGGTGGATGAAGGATAGCTAAACCGTGACCCACTATCTATATGGAGATAGGAACCAATCGGTATAAGGGTGAACTCCACACTCGATAAAGAGTGGTAAGTTCAAAAGAAACAAAATGATGCCACTAGCAAGCTAGATAAGTCAAGATGAATCTAAAACAAAATAGGAGAGTTGAAAACTCATAAAATGTTATAAACATTAATCAAAGGATCAAAAGTCCTCTAACCAAAATAATGTCTTCTTACAATCTATTTATAGGCACATTATGACTATTCAAATCCCTATTTGTGAACTTTCACCTTCAGCAATTAATAAGGTTTTTACAAACTTTAATTTCATTTTTAAGTCATATAGGGAAGCCAATAGTCATGTCTCTTCACTTGATTCTGATGTAGATGAAAAGGCATGTCTCTTCACTTTATAATTGACTTAATGAACCCTTAATGTGTTGTTTGGTGTCCCTTCATCTCCCTTAAACCGAATGTCAAAAGACTTGTGCATTCATCTCTTTAATTTGCACCATAACTAGCTTTGAGTCCATGAAACTGATCAGACTTGAAGAGTCACTCTTGGTTCATTTGAACAGCCACCATAATGAGCTTTGAAGGCTTGAAAAACGTCCAAAACTTGAAGAACCAATTAGCCATATGAATAGTCACCTACAAGGTAGATAATTAAGCATTAAAGACACTCATAAGAATCAGCACACTAGAAACACTCATAAAAAAATTTATTAATGAACATGAAACTCAAATCACCTTATTTAAAATGAAAATAAACACACTTTAATTTATGTGGTAAAAAGTAACAGCCAATTTAAATAACATACTTATATAAACAATCTCAAACATATTTTAACAACTAAGATGCTTAAATGCATGGTTTAAGATGTAAACTAAATGAACAAATGAGTTACTTAATGCATGACTTAATTTAATGATGCAAACTTTTAACTAACATGGGAATTACATAATGCATGTCATAATTTATGATGCAAACTTAACTTCCATGAAAGTTACATAATGCATGACTTTATTAAATGCAAAACACATATTAATGATGTTCAAACTATTACATAATTAAAGAACCAAACTAAAGTAACTAAAATAAATGAATCAAAGTTCTTATTTTCCAGCAGCCAAATTAACAAACTAAAATTAAAAACTTCATTTGCACTTGGGCCCCTCGAGTTTAGCCTAATCTCAGTGTCGACAAGTTGGGTTGTAACATGATGCGGCCGGGTTCGCATCATACCCTCCCTCTTGAAGATGATTTGTCCTCAAATAGGGCCATTTGCTCAAAAAAAAATTTCATCGTCACAAATCTGAAAAATACACAAGACTCAAAAAGGAAGCAGATTAGTTGCTTGCCTTCCCTCACAAAAATGAAAAAGGTTAGTGACACTATGGATGATGAACTTGAAGGAACATGCTAAAATGTTATTCACAAATTAAACATATGAATCGATGCTGGGATCAAAAATAGAAATCGATCTTACCTTTTTCTTAGAAATCAAAATTCCTTGGTCCAAATCCCTTCAACAATGATATGGTACAACATTCACTGGGATCAAAGACAAAGTTTTTGTTCACCATTTCAATTTGGCTAGAAAAATTCATGGCTGGTAACTTATGTAGAAGATGAAGCACATTAAAGTTAAAATCATGCAACACATTGATACGAGCTCGCCTCGACTTGAGTTGAGTCGTATGTAGTTTGCCTGATCGTCTACGAGAAAGTGTCAATGAAAATAGAATGGAGAAGTAATTTCGGTTTTGAAAGAGGCTTGGATGTCAAAGTTTAGGTTCGAAAATGGTGATTAAGTTTAGTGATGTGATCACGCCCCATGGTTCAGCTAGTTCGAGCGAGGATTCTATGGTGCTACCACAAGGTCCTGTTACTCGAGCTCGAGCCAAGAAGTTTAAGGAGTCCATCACAGCTTTTGTAGCTCAAATTTGGATTGAAACGCCATTAGGACGCTCCGAGAAAGCTGATTCCAGTTCCTTGAACTCACCATGCAACTACCTGCAAGTCCAGCTCAACTCATCGAGCTCGCCACCAGCTCACTTCCAGTTCCCCAGCTCGGGTCCAGCTCACTACCAGCTCATGGGTTGAAGTCCAGCTCGGTTTTAGCTCATGAATTGAATTCTAGCTCATGAAGACTACTTTGACTTCATTTGACTGCTATTAAATTTTTATTTAATAAGTTCATTAATTAGTTAATTAATAAACCACATATTAAATTTAGTTCACATTAGTTTTATTAAATATGTCTTAAAGTGTTTATTGATATTAATTAAATTGTCATAACCGAATTTAATGTTTACATTTGTGTTCACATTAGCTTGAATTAATTCTGTTCACATTTTCTTGTAGAAACTCAATGGATGTATGGAGCTTGAAGCAACATGTCTTTTGGAGGGTGCATGGACGGCTAAGGTGCATGGACACTCAAGATGCATGAAACGGTGAAATGCATGAATGACAAGGTACATTAATTCCAGAGGTTCATGAATGACCAAGAGCCATGAATGTTGTGCTACCTACCTCTTCATCTACACAAGTGACTTTTTGGTCAAAGGGACATAATACATGCATGAGATGGTTGGCCGAATGACTTCCTCCATAAACCTCTACATTCCGTTCACATTGTGTTCACACAACAAGTCCTTTTGGTTCACCATGTTCACACCTATGGACTCTTCAGTTACGGCATTCACTCCTATTTTGGCCCTTAGAGTTACACCATTTAATTCATGATTTTTGGCTAAAGGTTGCCACTTAATTGCTTCATTAAACAAGGGAGGCCGAACCTAGCAAGTGTCCCTTGGAGCTTCATTCATTCACTTGTCATTTCTTAAACATTAAGCATTCACAATTCATGTTCCATAGCAGAATCTAGTCATGCACATTAAGGATTAATTTTCTAGAATTTTCTTTTACTTAATTTGTAAGCATGAAAAGCCATTCGGCTACCTAGACTTTAGGCCTATAAATACTTGTTATTTTTTTCATGTAAAGAACTTTTGGGGAGACTTTTGTTAATGTTATGCTGCCGAATTTGTTAGGCAAAACTTTTTTTTCTCAAATTTCGTTCAAAGATTCATTGGCTTCCTAGCGTCTAGTTTGTCAACCGTTGTTCTTTGTCGAAACTGAACTTATCACTACTCGTAGTGTGATGTTCAAACATACCGAGGTTCCTATCTTGTTAGATAGTGGGTCGAGGTTTTCATTTACCAATTCCCAAACTGAACTAAAAGAGCTTATAAACAACGGGTCGATACCAAATCGGTATTGGTTCTTGTTTGCACTTTTTGTTCAACCCCATTTCTCCATTTACCAATTGTACCTAAACCGACTATTCCATTTCTTCAATTCCCCCTTACCTAATTGAACCAATTCCTTCATCCATACCTATTCAGACTCCAAACCCGAACTTTCAAATTCTTCTTACCTATTCTAATCAGAACCCAAAACCAATATCCTTCCTTCCTTCTTCCGGCCTTTTCAATTAAACCCAACGTAACTTCTTGTTGACGATCGGGCACACTAATACGACTCGACTCTTTCGAGGCGGATCGTATCATTTAGGTTCAAGAAAGAAAGAAGTTAGGATATTTGATAGGTTATTTTGGTTTAGAAAAAGTAATGAAATAAGGCTAATTGGAATATTTGGGAAATGGACGAAATATAGTAAAGTTGGTCCTAAGAACAAGTTGAACCGATATTAGCAAATATCAACCTGAGACTTATTAGTTCTTCAGATGGAATGGTTGAATCAAAATGGACCTCGACCCACTATCTAGGCAGATAGGAACCTTGGTATAAATTGTTTTGAATGCCACACTAAAACTAGTGATAAGTTCAGTTTCGTAAAAGAAATAGGTTGACGCCACTACTAGGTAGATAAGCCAACAAAATCTTAAATGAGACTTAGAGAAAAAAATTCTCACAAGAACAAAAGTTTAGCTATAAATTTGGCAAAAAGTTCTTTTACAAAGAAATAAACAAACTATTTATAGCCTAACTTGTACTAGCCAAATGGACAAAAGACTAGCTTAAGAATTAAGCAAATTCAGCTATGAAGAGACTAGAATGATCTAGAACAAAAACCATAAGTCTTCCATGTCCATGTGCAGCCTTTGGAATGCCACAAGTCAGCTTCTTAATGAAGGAATTCGGCTGAATGTATTTGGGATGAATAAGGAGTTGTGATGCAATCCCGGTCGCATCATGTTTCGGTACAAACTGCCTCAGGTGAGTCAAGTCGTATGTGAGTTTGCCCGATCGTCTACAAGAAGTAACGTTCGATTTGTTCAAAAGGATGTTTTAACGTAAATAATGGCAGAAGCTATGTAAAAGGATTCAAAGATGGGTTTATGGATATGAAGTTTTTGTAGGTTCGGTTATAAAAAAATAAAAGATGGAAATAAATATAGTAATTGGATGTCAAACAATAGATGTGAAGAGAATTGATGGTTCGATTATAATGATACGAAAAGATGGAATGGAATGGAAATGAAAATGATCTCAAAAACAAACACGAACCAATATTAGAAAATATTGACCCAAATGTTTATAAGTTTTCAAGGTGGTCGGATGGAGAATATGAGAACCTCGACCCGCTACTTAGCAAAGTAGGAATCTTGGTATGTTTGAACGCCACACTACGAGTAGTGATAAGTTCAGTTTTCAACAAAGAAAATGGATGGCACAACTAGAACACTAGATAGCCAACAAATCTTTGAACGAAAACTGATGCGATCCCGGCCGCATCATGTTTCGGTACATCTCGACGACATCGAGATTGGCCTAAACTCGAGGGGCCCAAATTCAAAATGAGACCTTTAAATTCATTTATGCTGTTGGAATAAAGACTTGATTTATCTTAGTTACTTTAGTCTTTAATTATGTCTTATTTATTAAATACATATTTTAATTATGACATGCATTATGTGTTCTGCATTTAATAAAGTCATACATTATGTGACTCCGATGTTAGTTTAAGTCAGCTTCATTAAATTATGTCTTGCATTAAGTAACTCATTTGTTCATTTAGTTTGCATTTTAAACCATGCATTTAAGCATCTTAGTTTAATAAATGAGTTGCTGGACATTTATTCAACTCATCTTAGTTTAATTAATAAGTGTTTTTGTTGAACTTTATTTAATAGTTGCTTCTTTAAATAATCTAGTTCCTAGGATAATTTATTGATGCATGAATTTAAGTTCATTTAATAATGCTTCTCTTAATTAAACTTGTTGCTGGAATAAATGATGCATAAGTGTTAGTTCATTTATTTAAGTTAGTTGTTAATTTGTTTTAAGCTTAATAAATGAATAAATGTGACGGTTACATGTGTTAATTGCTGGTGACTTTTTAGCTCCCATCTATTATTATTAAAGGCTGTTATGCATTCAATAAGGTGACTTTTCAAGAGATTTCAGTTACAAAAGAGAGGGTTGTTACAAAGAGGCTTTAAATATCATTAAGAAGTTGTTTCTATCAATTAAAGGAGAGCATTATTCTTCTTTAAATTAGGCAGCAACTTTGTTTCATCTTCCATAACCGTTTGCTTCATGAGTAATCACTACATGCATTCAATTCTCCATCAAAGAAGCTGGTGTCTTTTCGGTTGCTCATGGAGACTTCAAAAGAATTTGAAAGCAACTTAATTGAAGAAGTAAATCAAATTGAAGGCTGGAGTTACTTGGAATAGAATTTCTATAGTTGTGACTTTTCATTAGGCCTCATTATTAGCTTCATTAAAAGTGACCTTTCAGCTAGCTTTCCTTTTGACACTATAAATTCATGTAACCAGCCTTTTGAAGGAACACTACTTTTTGGACATTTTTGAATGATATTCTGCCAAATTTGTGAGGCAAAATTTTCTCTGTTTTCGTTCAAAGATTTGTTGGCTACCTAGTGTTCTAGTAGTGTCATCCATTTTCTTTGTTGAAAACTGAACTTATCACTACTCGTAGTGTGGCGTTCAAACATACCAAGGTTCCTACTTTTCTAAGTAGCGGGTCGAGGTTCTCATATTCTCGATCTGACCACCTTGAAAACTTATAAACATTTGGGTCAATATTTTCTAATATTGGTTCGTGTTTGTTTTTTAGATCATTTTCATTTCCATTCTATTCCATCTTTTCGTTTCATTATAACCAAACCTACAAAAACTTTATATCCATAAATCCATCTACATAAACTTCATATCCATAAACCCACCTTTGAATCCTTTTACATAGCTTCTGCCATTATTTACGTTAAAACATCCTTTTGAACAAATCGAACGCTACTTCTTCGTAGACGATCGGGCAAACTCACATACGACTCGACTCACCCCGAGGCGGATCGTATCAAAAATAGAGAAAAGTTTGCCTCACAAATTTGGCAAAATATCATTAACAAAAATATTCCAAAAAGTGTTCTTTCAAAAGGCTGGTTACATGAATTTATAGTGTCAAAAGGAAAGCTAGCTGAATGGTCACTTTTAATGAAGCTAATAATGAGGCCTAATGAAAAGTCACAACTATAGAAATTCTATTCCAAGTAACTCTAGCCTTCAATGTGATTTACTTCTTCAATTAAGTTGCTTTCAAAGTCTTTTGAAGTCTCCATGAGCAACCGAAAAGACACCAGCTTCTTTGATGGAGAATTGAATGCATGTAGTGATTACTCATGAAGCAAACGGTTATGGAAGATGAAACAAAGTTGCTGCCCAATTTAAAGAAGGAATTGTGCTCAATTTATAAAACAACTTCTTAATGATATTTAAAGCCTCTATGTAACTGCTCAATTTAAAGTTGTTTTATAAATTGTGCCCAATTTATAAAACAACTTCTTAATGATATTTAAAGCCTCTTTGTAACAGCCCTCTCTTTTTGTAACCGAAATCTCTTGAAAAGTCATCTTATTGAATGCATAACGGCCTTTAATAATAATAGATGGGAGCTGAAAAGTCACCTGCAATTAACACATGTAACATCACATTTATTCATTTATTAAGCTTAAAACAAATTAACAACTAACTTAAATAAATGAACTAACATTTATGCATCATTTAATCCAGCAACTAGTTTAATTAATAGAAGCATTATTAAATCAAGTTCATAAAAAACTCAATTAATTAAACTAAGATGAATTTAATTAATGACCATCAACTCATTATTAAACTAAGATGCTTAAGTGCATGGTGATGTGATCCGGCCCGGGTAGATGAGTTGAATTCACGTAGTTGCCCAATCGTAGTTCGAGAGAGTTGTTCGTGCCTCAAATTTTAGTAATAAAAGTAAAATAATGGATTAGAATAAGCGGAAGGTTTCAAGAAGGGTAAGTTTAGTAATAGGTTCGGTTATGTGTACCAAAGAAGGGTGATGGATAAATGAGTCGGTTTGGTTACAAGAAGGAAAAGTTGAAAGATGGGGAATGGAAAAATGAACTCAACGTCAGGAATGATTCAATACTAAAAAGTGTCACCCCGATTCCTATATTGTTAAGGTGAAAAGATGGATAGATGGATAGGTGAACGCCACACGAAGATTGGTGATAAGTTCAAACAAGACGATTGACGCCACTAGCACAAGCCAGATAAGTCTTTCGAAACTTTTACGAGATATGAGAGGAAGCAACCTCACAAGAACAAATGTTCATTATCAAATTTGGAAAAAGTCCCTTTACAATGAAATGTGCAAACTATTTATAGGCTAATAAGTAGCAGGCGAATGGACAAACTAATAACTTAAAGACTAATTAAATTCAGCTATGAATGCACTAGAATAATCTAGAACAAGCCTTTAATGTGCTAGGACTAAATTCGGCTGATGGGAACTCCATTGGACAGCTTCATGTGTAAGCAAAGCATCTTGGATGAATGTGTAGTCTTGGGAACTCAATAGCTTGTCTAGATTCGGCCATGGAAGGAATGAATCAATCAAAAAGTGTCTCTTGGCCGAATAGGTGCTTAGGGAAGTCATTTGGACAGCAAACAATTCATGTATTTCACCCACATACATTCGGCCATGCATGAACTAGAAGGGAGCTTGAATCTGGCCGTACATGAACATGCAATAAATGCCTTCATTCATGCATGTGTACCATCCAAATTGAATGTATCTTCTTAATCCACATGCATGTAATTAACCTCCCATGTACATGAACTTAATTCCAAGCATTGAACCAGGCCGTGCATGAATCTTCCCATTCGTTGAACTTTCCCGTTCATGCATCTCTTCATGAATGTACCTTCCACATTTGGCTAACCTACATGAATTAACACACAATTAATTAAAATATAACTATTCATAAAATAGGTATTTATTTACGTTCCCTTTTAACACATATTAATCAACTAGTCCATGCATTAGCCATTGACACATTCGATCATTAAAGCAATAACTTGTTAACATTCAAGCATTTTATACCAAAATTTCTCCCAAGGCCGAATTCATCTACAACCTTTAGTACATATACAAAGTTTATATTAATTTATACACACACCATTAACCTAATATTAACTAACTAAGTACTTTAAAATTTTATTTAACTAAGTAACTTATTCGGAAATAATAAGGGCAAATTTAACTAGAAATATTAAGAGCAAATTTAACCGGAATTATTAAGAGCAAATTTAACCGGAATTATTAAGAGAAAATTATCAAGCTTTAAATTCAACTTATAATTTGAGCATAACTCATCCAAAGCATCCACTCCATTCCATCATTTTAAAACACAAACATTACTCAATATTATCCAAGTTCACATTCGACAATTTCACAAATACACAAGCCGATTTTTCTATCATTCAAACCACCTATATGAACATTAAACTAGTTCAAACATCACCCATTCACAATTATTCATTAAAACATAAAGACAACAACCACTCTCTTTAACATCTTCCATAGCCAAATACTCATATCACCACCAAATTCAAAATTTTGACATGGGCTAAGTAAGGGTGATACGATCCGCCTTGGGAAAAGTCGTGTCGTACGCTGAGTTGCCCGATCGTCTTAACAAGAAGTATCGTTCAATCCGCTTTTGGAATGAAGCTGATAGGAAAATAGGACGGAAGCTATTTATAATGGTTTAATGATGGATATGGAAGAAAGGGTTCTTAAAAGCAAGCACGAACCAATATTAGAAAATATCGACCCAAATGCTTATAGGCTTTCAAGGTGGAGGATGAAAGTGATAAACCTCGACCCGCTACTTAGCAAAGTAGGAACCTCGGTATATGGGTGAACGCCACACTATTTGATAGTGATAAGTTCGAGATAGTGAAGAACAGGGTTGACGCCACTAGGCTTCCTAGAATGAAGCTTTAATGCACCTTGAATACTTGAATGGTTAGCTTGAAAATGCATGGATCATGCATGAAACGTCCCAATGTATGTTCCTCCATAAATTCGGTCCATGAACCTTCAAAAACATGAACATTAAATAGCCCCTACTTGCATGAACGTCTCCAATACATGTACTCCCTTAAATGCCGTCCATTGAACCTCAATTCTACATGCACCCCTTCATACATTGCACCAAGCCCTACATGAACTTGCATTAATTTCCTTCCATGCATGTATGTGTGCCGTCCAAAGGGATTGGATCTTCTAGATACATTCATGCATGAATCTTCATCATTCATGTAACCGAATGTGCATTTGAACCCAAACATTCATGTATTTTGTGCATTCATGTATTTGACAAATACATGAACTTGTAAACACCTTGAATCTGGTCATACATGCACCTAATTAAATGTTGTTCATTCATGCATGTGGGATGTCCAAAAGAGATGTTTCTTCAAGCATTCATTACGCGGTCCATGAGCATTGTACCTACAAGAAATAAAACAATTCATAAGACATCATCTGAACACACATAAATTCAGCACAATGTCAACACATTTAAGTTATGTGATATCTATGACATATTAATAACAAATATTAATATAAGACAAGTTTAATGCTTAAATAATAAATATGTGCAAATTTTATTTAATGCATTAAAGACAAAATCGAGTTAAACTAAAATGAGCTAGGCTGATACGAGTCACAAAAGCCCAAATTCTTGAAGGCGAGGCCCAATAAGCAAATTCCCAGCCCAATCAAGAAATCCATCCATACTTAGTTGAAAATCAGGCCAAATTGTCAAAGTAGCCCAAGTTGTAAAGTTTTATTTTTATTTTTATTTTTTTATTTATTTATTTACTTAGTTTAAATTTTTATGTCAATATTCAGTCCAAGAGTCCTAGATAAAATGACCTTTGACCGAATTTCCATATTAAAATAATTAGGAGTTTTTTTTATTTTAGTTTTCTAATTAGATTAGGACTAGTTATAAGGCCTATTTAAAGGCATGGCTGTCCACCTTGTTAAACACTTATCATTATTATTAAAATTTCAGATTTGTTGAGAGCAGAATTTTCTTTGAGTTTTCTCCAAGATTTCTCTCTTGAGTTTTCTTTAGAAGTTGTTTTAACAATCTTTTTGATTGTGGGAGCCATCTTCAACCTTCTTCTTGCCATTGATATTCTTTGGAGGGGAGATTAGAGCCGTTTGAAGGGAGTTGTGAGATCTTTCGAGATTTCAAGGCTTCTTAGGACTTATCTTTTAATTTCTTACTGTCAATTCTTTCTTTATTTCTACTTGTGCTGAATCATTATCTAATCTATTTTCTGTTCTTATTGTGTTTTCAGCCTTTTTCTATCTTAAGGAATCAGCCCAAAAATCCCCAATTTCTAGGGTTTTTCCATACTCTTTTGGGGTGAAATTAGATTGTCGAAATTTGGGGAAAACTATCTTGGTGTTCAATTGGGCAGAATCGCAATCTCTTCTAGGGTTTCAAGATTTAATTGTTTAGGGTTTTCGTAGGAGTTTCTCGTGACTTGGCAACTCGATCTTGGTCCGCGTGCAACCCCGTATCAAATGATACGGGGTTGCACGCGGACCAAGATCGAGTTGCCAAGTCACGAGAAACTCCTACGAAAACCCTAAACAATTAGATCCTAGAAGAGATTGCGATTCTGCCCAATTGAACACCTAGATAGTTTTCCCCAAATTTCGGCAATCTAATTTCTCCCAAAAAGAGTATGGATGGATCGGCAAGAACCCTAGAAATTGGGGATTTTTGGGCTAATTCCTTAAGATAGAAAAAGGCTGAAAACACAATAAGAACAGAAAATAAATTAGATAAAGATTCGGCACAAGCAGAAATAAAGAAAGAATTGACAGTAAGAAATTAAAAGATAAGTCCTAAGAAGCCTTGAAATCCCGAAAGATCTCACAACTCCCTTCAAACGGCTCTAATCTCCCCTCCAAAGAATATCAATGGCAAGAAGAAGGTTGAAGATGGCTCCCACAATCAAAAAGATTGTTAAAACAACTTCTAAAGAAAACTCAAGAGAAAATCCTTGAAGAACTCAAAGAGAATTTTCACTCAAATCAAATCTGAAATTTTCAATGTAATTGTAATGTAATGTAGGGTGGCTGGCCAAGCCATATAAATAGGCCTTTCAAATGTTTTCCTAATTTAATTAGAACACTAAGACTAAAACTAAAAAAAACTCCTAATTATTTTAATATGGAAATTCGGCCAAGGGTCTTTTATTTGGGACTCTTGGACTGAATATAAAAATTTAAACTAAGTAAAATAAATAAATAAATAAATAAAAATAAAACTTTACAACTTGGGCCACTTTGACAATTTGGCCTGATTTTCAACTAAGTATGGGTGGATTTCTTGATTGGGCTTGGAATCTTCTTATTGGGCCTTGCCCTCAAGAATTTGGGCTTTTGTGACTCGTATCATTCCCCCCTTCCTCAAAAAGATTCGTCCTCGAATCTAAAAAATCAAATGAACTCGACTTTCCTCTATCGAACGGGACTAATGGCAATTGAGTCCACTGAAAAGAATAGCCATGAGATAGTAAATAGCAACGGAAACAAGCTTGTAGTCCAATCATAAGCATAACAGAACAGGTATAACGCATGTGAATGGACAGATTCAGATTACCATGCAAACAATCTAATTTACTCACCACTGCCTCGTCAAATATTTGAAACAAAGATGGACATGTTTTAAGGCATTCAGTCGTCTCACATTGTTCCCACAAACCATGAATAAATTGCGAGTAATAAATCAAATGGTAAACATAATCGTCACAAGTAGGTATTTGAAAAGATTCACATGGTTCACAGAGTTGCATAATCATACCATGCATTAATCGACGGTCTATAGATTCACTCACACATGCATTATCAAAAACAAGAATCTTTTTATCAACCATCAAAACAGATAGATCATCAATAAATAAAATAGGACAGTCAAGCACGTTTCGATCTAAGTGTTTATCAACACGATCTTTATCACTATCCCAGGAGTACAAAAGTGTTTCAAAGGTTTCAAGCATCTTACCTCGATAAGCAGAAGAATAAGGGTCGATTTTACCTTTTTCATTTAAAACAAACCTTCGCTCATCGGGGGCATAGTGTAGTCGAATCTCCGTTGTTGAGTTAACCTTTGTCAAATGGAACTCAAACTTCATGTACAACCACATAAACTGTTTAAGGCACGAATATAAATTGAAAACAAATTTGGAAAATTTCGTTACCTTATTCTCCAAAACAGATTTGGACAAATTCGAGGATTTTACACAAGGTAAATCAAGAGAATAACAAATCACGCTTCTTTTCGTAATGACTTTATCAACCACAATCGAAGAGTAACAATTAATCAGATCAAAATGAGGGGATCTTTTAAGAACTAAGTCACCAAAAGTTTTATCAATAATTTTCAAATCTGCACTGGACTCGGTTTCTAAAATTTCCTTACCTCGCTTACCTTCGGGATCATGTAGTGTGATTTCATCTTTGCTTAAGTTGATCGTATGAAAGCGTCTTTCATTTGAGAGGTATTGAAGTTGAAAGTTATCTTTCGATCTTTCGGGAACCTGAAAAGTAGCAACACAAGAAAAATTCATATCTTGGTTAGTGGAAACATTCCTCACTACCCTTTCCACGTCTTTTTCTTTTGTTTCTTTTTCTAATTCATTTTCTCTTCTTTCTTCAATTTCTTTTTCACTCTCAATCTTTTTTTGCTCTTTTTCATTCTCTTTTTCTTTTTCCTCACTTGTTTTAACAGAATTTTTCAGTTTGATTTGGTCCTCATGGACTTGTTCCAGAGTGAGCGGCACTAAGGTGAGTTTCTTTCCTTGATGCTTGAAAGAATACCTATTGGTACGACCATCGTGAGTGACTTTTCGATCTAGTTGCCACGATTCTCCTAGCAACAAATGGCAGGCTTGAATAGGCATTACGTCGCACACAACTTCGTCTTGATACTTACCGATAGAAAAGGCGATGCGCACTTGTTGAGTGACCCTAAATTAGCCTTCGTTGCTAAGCCCTTGTAGTTGATAAGGTTGTGGATGCTTGGTTGTGGTTAAGCAAAGCTTTTCCACCATCGTCGTGCTGGCTATGTTCGAGCAACTTTCACCATCAATAATAACTCTACAAAGCTTACCTTGTACGTGGCAGCGAGTATGAAAGAGATGTTCTCGTTGCTGCTCGCTCTTTGGTTTTGCCAAAGATGATTGTCCATGATCATGACAATCATCATCCATTCTAGGGACACGTTGAGGGTTGCACCTATGGGGCTGGTTATCCCTATCTTCCTTAATTGGATCTTGATATTGATGTTTTTGATTCACTCGTACCTCATTCAAAGTAGTATTCAATGCTTGAAGTGTAGCATTTATTTGTGTGATTGCAGCAGTATGTCTGTCTAACTGTTGTTGGACTTTCATAAGTGCATCATTATTATCACCTTTAGACATCTTCAAAACCTATAAAAAATAAACACTCAACACTCAAAAATAAAAGTTAGCAAACCTCACCATTAATCACTCAAAAAGAAAAATCAAATTCTCAATGAGGTCGAATTCAATCTTGTGAGTTCTTTATCAGAGTTTATATCAACCAATTAGAGAGTGTGAACCAAACTACCAAAGAATCCTAATTTGCACTAGGATGCCAAAAACTGACGAGACACCAAGTGATTCGTGTTGCACCGAGGAAGGATTGTGCACACGTTTAAATCCTACTAACACAAGAAACAAGAAGGTGTTAGATATTTTAAAAGGATAATAAAAAGCAAACAAATGAAAACCTACAGCTAAGAATCAATAAAAATTGCTGAAAACAGAAAACCCGAAAAACTGTGGAGTAACTTGACAACTTCGTTCGAGGTGTTCCTGATCTCAAAAAATCACAAAATTAAATCTCGAATGTCCTTAAATATTTAATTTTTGATCTGGAAAGTTTGGGCACCAAACTCAACCCGCTGAATTTTTTTTTAAATTTTTATTGGATTTCGTCTTTTTTTCGATTTTTTTGACTTTTTGACTGATTTTTTTGCGGGAATAATTTTTTTATATTCAATCACAGTGCCAAACACATGTATGTAAAATTTCAGATCAATCGGACAACGTTTACCCACTCAAATGAATTTTTTTGAACAATTTTTCTGGGTAAAACTTCTGTTTATGCTTTAAAAAATAGAGATCAGTTTAGAAATCAACCAAGAACACCCAAAACGCCCAAAATCTGATACCAAATGATACGGGGTTGCGCGCGGACCAAGATCGAGTTGCCAAGTCACGAGAAACTCCTACGAAAACCCTAAACAATTAGATCCTAGAAGAGATTGCGATTCTGCCCAATTGAACACCCAGATAGTTTTCCCCAAATTTCGGCAATCTAATTTCTCCCAAAAAGAGTATGGATGAATCGGCAAGAACCCTAGAAATTGGGGATCTTATTGGGCCTCGCCTTTAAGAATTTGGGCTTTTGTGACTCGTATCATAGGCTTTAGCTCGTGAGCTAAAGTTGAGCTGAGATTAAACTCCTAAGCTGAAACTAAGCTAAGGTTTAGCTCGTGAGCTGAATATGAGCTAGGAGTGAGCTCAGTTTAGCTCAGGCAAGTTGGATTGAGCTCGAATAAGCTGGATTTGAGCTGGACGGAGCTCGTGGAGCTGGAAACGAGCTGGGATCAGCTTGCCAACATGTCAATGCTTAGCTTGACAGACTTGTTCGATGAAGTTCGTGAGGCGTGCTCGTATCATCCCCCCCTCTTTTAGGTGACTTATCCTCAAGTCGAGCTGTTTGTCCATGGGAGAACTTTGACTCGGGCATGGCTTTCCTCGATCAAATGGGATGGAAGATGTCACACAAACCTGAAAAATTCGTACCACAATTAGTAAAAAGAAACTCAAAGGAGTCAGATTCAAATGTGTTCGATAGTTCATAAAAAATTCATTCAATCGAACATATGCCAAAAATCTCAATTGGTCAAAGCAAGCATACGTTAATTTATCGAAGAGTTTCGTTAGACCATCATTGCAAACATGAAAACTAAGTTGGATCAAGGGATAATTGGTTGAAAATTATGGCAGGCACTTAAACACATTATTCCTCATCCAAAACCTTTTAATTTCTTTAATCGAATATAGCAACTCATTTGGTCCTTTGTCTTGCTCATGCAAGGTATGCCATGGCCACAGGTATGCTAACTCTTTCTTTCGTTTTTGAACAACATGAGGGTTGTCTCCAAATTCCAACATAATAATCACATCATTACAATGCCAAAAGGAAAAATCCATCACATCACAATATAAATAATTTCCAAACAACAAATCAATGGAATTTTCAACTTCAATCGAATTGAGCAAAGATATTTGAAAATTTTCAGATGACTTACCTTGACGAATATGAAGAGAAGACAATTGAGGATTGGGTTTACCTTTCTCGCTCAAAATGAATCTTCTCTCTTTGGATAGATAACGTAAGATAAACCTATTACTTCGATAAATTTGAATAGGTGGTGACGCACCATGACATGTCTTGCTCCTCGAGGGGTGGAATTCACAAAAATAAGAATGGTTAGTATTATCGAAAACTATGGACTTAAATGGAAAAGGAAAGTTACCATAGAAATTTGATTCAATTCCAAAAACATAGGTTGGTCTTACCTTCTCGAAATGAAACGAAAATTCCAGATGTGGCCAAGCAAGGTGATTAGCAAACGAGTCAAAATTGAAACCCAAATTATTGAATTTCACCTTCTTATCAAAAGTTCGAACATCAAGACAACATAATTTGAATGTAAATGATGCAAAGCACTTAATGTTTCCATAAAATGAATTCATGTAGCAAATACCAGGCTTGAACACACGAACTTGATCATTTGATTTAGCAGGCAACATGTTAAATAAGGAAAATATAATCAACTCATCGCATGATTCAAATTTCACTTGTTCAATCAGACTTGAAAAATTGGCACAACCAAGCATATTCATTTTATCACCAAAGAAACGATGCAACATGTTATCATGCAAGTAAATCAAAGGAAACTTAAACATGCAAATACTCGAACAATTTTGCATCGTAATTTCTACTCAAACAGATAGATCAAAGCATGGAAATCTTGCACAAAATTTCAGAGATTTATCTTGAAGAACAAAGTCAAACAGATCAATTACTTCATGCAAAAATCTTTTAACGCATATATCGAGCAAAGAAGTTGTGTTCATGCAACCTTTCAGAAATTCAAATCCATCACAAATCATTTGAATAGGCACGTTTAAACAGAAAGATGAATTCAAAGAATTTTTATAATCAAACAAATCAAAACGTGAAAAACTGCTATCACACACATTCACAATTTGCACAGGATGAACCAATCCAACAGAATCAACAGAATTGTCGTTATAAAACATGTCATAAGACGGAATCTTCATGACATCTTTTGAAACAACATCGTTAACATTAGTATGTGAACAGTAATTAACCAAATCAAAAGATGGAAGATTTTCAAAAAATAAGGCCATAAAAATCTATATGAGCAACTTTGTATTCAAACGGCCTCGAATCAATAAATAAGGAATCCTTACCTTTCTTACCTTCAATTGCAAGTGGGTGGCTGTCATTCGTGAACTTACCTTTTTCGAACAACCTAAAACACCTCTCGTTTGGAAGGTAATGTATATGGAATTGGTCGCACAAACTTCTAGGAACCTGAAAAGTTAATTCACAAGAAGATCGAACAGGTGGGTTAGTAGAAATAATCCTCACTTGCTCACTTGTTTTCTCACTCGATTCTATTTCTTCTGAATCACTCGTTTCTTTTATCTCAATTTCTTTTTCCACTTTTTTTCTTGTTCACATTCTTTTTCTCTCTCAAACTCTTTTTCATTCTCTTTTTCAATCTCATTTTCTTTTTCTTTTTCTTTTTGTTTTTCAAAGGCTTTTTCAAGTTCTCTCAAGATTCGCTCATTTTCTCTCTTACTTGCCTCTTGCCTCTCTTTTCTTTTTATTTCATTTTCTTTTTCTTCTTTTTCTTTTTCTTTTCTTTTCTTTGTTTTTTCTTTACAAGAATGTACAAAAGAATCATGAGAATACAAATCTTGTTCGAAAGATGAAGAACTATTTATATATGATTCACAATCAAAACTTTGTGAAGAATACTCCTTGAATGATTTCTTTGAAGATATACTAGGAGTATGTCTTTCTCTCTGAACGCCATCTTGGAACGAATCAAAATCGTAATCGGCTTCTCGGCTTCTCGTCTTCTCGAATTTCTTGATGAAAAGGACTTTCGATCGAAGTCACTTCTCGAATTCGCTGATGAATATGAGTCATAGTATGAATCTCTTTGTCTCGACATAGATGGCGAAAAGGAGTCACGATTGGAACTTTTTTTCAGGTAGTAGTCGGGGGTATATCTCCATGGGGTTCTTGGTTCTGTTTTATGACTTGAAGAAACTCGATCACTTTGGTCTCATTTAGTCACCATTCTTCGCATTTCTTGAACCAAGTATTGGTATTCCAATTCGGTGAACTCTTCGCGTGACATGATTTTTGTTGGTAAAAAGAAAACGTTAGATCACAAAACAAAATAAAAAAAAATTAAGTACCTCACCACAAACCTCACAATTTTGCTCGGAAAGAAGAAGGAAAAGGTGTCACTCCCGCTTGTGTTTACACTCGTTTGGCTTTTACCTCCACTCGAATGATCTCACTCGCTCGTGCCTTTTAGCTCTCAATCTTTTCTCTCACAACTTCGTAGTCGAACTTGCCAAGGCTTTATCGTAGGCTTAAGGGTCGGTTTCAATAGGGTAACAAGGGAGACGCGTATAGGTTTAAGGTTGGCTGAAAGAACAGGGAATTGGGTAAGAAAGTGTGGTGTGTATGAGGTTATATGAGATTAGAACAGAAGGTGGACTGGGAATGATTTCAAATCAAGGGCTTTGACATTCGAGCAACCATCGAATTGCACAAATCATTTTTTTTGAATTTTTTTATACTTGTATAATAATTTTTTTGTACTATATTGACAACCTAAATACAATAGAAACACTTTTGTACACGATTTTTTTCCTCAGCTACGTAGATTTTTGTTTTTATAGTAACAATAACAAACTAATCAAAATGAGAAAACTTTGGTATACGATTTTTTTTCTGGATCCTACTTACTTGCGTACACTTGGACTAACTCGGGGAATGATTTCGTCGCACAAACTCCTCATTTTAGTAGTTCTGATACCAAATGATACGAACCGCCTCGAGAAGAGTCGAGTCGTATGCTGAGTTGCCCGATCGTCTACGAGAAAGTATCGTTCAATTCACTTTTGAAATGAAGTTGATGGAAAAATAGGACGGAAGCTATGTATAATGGTTCTATGATGGTTTATGGATAAGAATAATATGTATAGGTTCGGCTAAATTGGAAGGGAAAGTGAAAGAAGTAAATAGATGATGGTTATAGAAGAAAAGGGTTCTTAAAAGCAAGCATGAACCAATATTAGAAAATATCGACCCAAATGCTTATAGGCTTTCAAGGTGGAGGATGAAAGTGATAAACCTCGACCCGCTACTTAGCAAAGTAGGAACCTCGGTATATGGGTGAACGCCACACTATTTGATAGTGATAAGTTCGAGATAGTGAAGAACAGGGTTGACGCCACTAGGCTTCCTAGATAAGCCAACGAAGTCCTCAACGAAATATGAGAGAAAGAAATCTCACAAGTTCCATGAAAGTTTAACAGAGTTTCATTAAGTGAAAAGTCTAACCTCTTACAAATGAAATAACATATATTTATAGCCTAAATAAAAGTAGCTGAATGGACAAGCTTAGAAGCTAAAAAATTCGACCATAAACACCTAGATAATTCTAGAAGAAAAATCATGAATATCCATGAATGTGCAGCCCTTTAATGTTCCATCATCCCCTTGGCCGAATGAAGCTTTAATGCACCTTGAATACTTGAATGGTTAGCTTGAAAATGCATGGATCATGCATGAAACGTCCCAATGTATGTTCCTCCATAAATTCGGTCCATGAACCTTCAAAAACATGAACATTAAATAGCCCCTACTTGCATGAACGTCTCCAATACATGTACTCCCTTAAATGCCGTCCATTGAACCTCAATTCTACATGCACCCCTTCATACATTGCACCAAGCCCTACATGAACTTGCATTAATTTCCTTCCATGCATGTATGTGTGCCGTCCAAAGGGATTGGATCTTCTAGATACATTCATGCATGAATCTTCATCATTCATGTAACCGAATGTGCATTTGAACCCAAACATTCATGTATTTTGTGCATTCATGTATTTGACAAATACATGAACTTGTAAACACCTTGAATCTGGTCATACATGCACCTAATTAAATGTTGTTCATTCATGCATGTGGGATGTCCAAAAGAGATGTTTCTTCAAGCATTCATTACGCGGTCCATGAGCATTGTACCTACAAGAAATAAAACAATTCATAAGACATCATCTGAACACACATAAATTCAGCACAATGTCAACACATTTAAGTTATGTGATATCTATGACATATTAATAACAAATATTAATATAAGACAAGTTTAATGCTTAAATAATAAATATGTGCAAATTTTATTTAATGCATTAAAGACAAAATCGAGTTAAACTAAAATGAGCTAGGCTTTAGCTCATGAGCTAAAGTTGAGCTGAGATTAAACTCCTAAGCTGAAACTAAGCTAAGGTTTAGCTCGTGAGCTGAATATGAGCTAGGGGTGAGCTCGGTTTAGCTCAAGCAAGTTGGATTGAGCTCGAATAAGCTGGATTTGAGCTGGACGGAGCTCGTGGAGCTGGAAACGAGCTTGGATCAGCTTGCCAACATGTTAATGCTCAGCTTGACAGACTTGTTCAATGAAGTTCGCGGGGCGTGCTCGTATCATTTATGGTTAAGAAAAATTGACTTGGATGAATGTGAATGAATGGCAGCTTAATAGCTTGTCTAAATTCGTCCATGGATTGATTGGAGCATTAAAGAGTGTCTTTTGGCCGAATAGACACCTAGGGAAGTCATTTGGGCGGCAAATGATTCATGTATCAAGAATTAGATGCATTCTCCCATTCGTTGTAGCTTGCTGTCCATGCATCTTCTCTTAGGCTTCATTCATGAATTGAATTTAGAAATTAATTTGCAGCTACCCCTTGGCCGAATAAGGACTTAGGAACACCAATGGTTCATCCACATACATTCGGCCATGCATGGAACTAGAAGGGGGACTTCAATCTGGCCGTACATGAACATTCATTAAATGCTTTCCATTCATGCATATGTGACGTCCAAAGTGAATGTATCTTCATGGATTCGTTGTATCATCCAAGTGGGAATGTATGGCATTAATCCATATACTTAATTCCTCCAAACATTGAACCAAAACATGCATGAATTTCCCAATGCATTGAACTTGTTCGTACATGCACCTAGCTTTTAATGTACCTCCATAATCGGCTGAACCTACAAAGACATGAACACATTTAACTATATCATTTAATCATAATTAAATAGAAACTAACAACTTAAATAACTACTTAACTAATTAGGACAAATTAAATTAAAATTAACTAGCTTATTAATTTAGCTAGCTCAAACTAAATGAAAACATTTAATGAACTTATTTGAGCTAGGATTTTCGTTATTGAGCTGTAGCAAACTAATTAGTATAAAACTAAAACTTAGTTTAATTTATTGAAATAAAGAACGAGCTGAAAGTAAGCTCGGTTGAGCTGAAACGAGCTCAAATGAGCTAAGTTGAGCTGGATAGAGCTCGAGGAGCTGGAAACGAGCTAGGATCAGCTTGCCAACAATGCATGGGTTCTTTGGATAGTTTCTTCAAGCTGATTTTGTGAGATTGGGCCTTGTTTCGAACCAAGGTGTTGTACTAGAAGCTAAAACAGCTTGTAGGAAATGTTTAGCATGAGCTCGAGTTATGGGTCCTTTAGGCAGCTCGATTGGATCTTGGCTTGCACTTCTAGGAGCCTCGGGCGTGCATACATCATTCCCCCTTTCTTCAAAGTGACTTGTCCTCAAGTCGGGCCACTTGCTCGCGAAAAAGCATTTGTCGCCATAAGGCCCTTGGTTGTTGAATGGTGTAGAAAGGTTCACAATAACTTGAAAGTCACACAAGACTCGAAAAGACAATATATTAGTCACAAAGCCCCACCTTTTAGTAATGGACCTTTTCAAGGTATCATTGTCATAATACAGAAAAGGATTAGGGACATATCGAATTATGAACTTACAATCTTGGTCCAGTTTTTTAATCCAAACTTTGGCAATTAAACTAATGCCGGGATCAAAAATAAAAGGGGGTCTCACCTTATAATGACGAAGTAAGAAATTCATTGATGAAAACCAATCAGAATCTTTAAATTTCGTTTCCTTAGTCATAGTCCAAGCATCAAGTAAACATAAATTATTCACACAAAATTTAGGATGCTTGAGTTCCTCACACATCGAACCAAAATAACAAATTTCAGGTTTGAACACACGAGCTTGGTCACTCGATTCAACATGCAACAAGAATTTCTTGATTTCCAATGTCCCACTCATGTTAATCAAAGAAGTTGGGATCAAGAAATCATTCCAATAATCGTTAAACTCAAGTCTCACTGGATCAAACCTACACAAGCATGCAAAATTTAGACATGTAATAGCCCAAAATTAGGTCTAGTTGGAACAGAGGTTTCGGGACCACAAAATCCGAGAGAGAAATAATTATTTTATGATTATTTTGAGGTCTATGATATGATTGCATGATTGTGTGAAAATTTCATGAAGAAATTCTATGCATAAAGTGCTCAATTTGAAGTTAGGGACTAAATTGAATAAGTTGCAAAACTTGCATTCTAGAAGTTTCTAGTATGAAATTGCTTTGAAATATTAATTAGGAGGTCTTAAATAGAAATTTGACCAATTTCTAAGTGATAGAAAGAAATTAGACATGGATGGAATTTTTGAAAGTTTAGTAAGGAAGGGCATTTTGGTCATTTGGTAATTAAAAGAAATAAAAAGGGAAAATAAAGCCAAAATTGACTCATCTTTTTCATGGAGGCCGAAATTAGCATGGGGGAAACCATGGCTAGGGTTTTCAAGCTTTCCAAGCTCAATAGTAAGTCCGTTCTAACCCCGTTTTTCAAGTTCTTTACGTTTTTGGAATCCCGGTAATTTGATTAAGCTTATTCTAGCAATAATTTAAGCTAGGGTTCATATTTGAAAAAATACCCATAGGTGAAATGTGTTTATTTTGCTATTTTATGATAGAATATGAGGTTTTAAATTATGTTTGACAACTTGTGCTACTCGGTTTTGAGTGAAAACGAGTAAAAGGGCTTAATCGGTAAAAATACCTAATAGTCATAAGTATATGTTAGAGTGAGAATTTGATGTTTCCATAGAAGGGAAAAGTGATCAGCATGTCATAAAACATAAGAATAAGGGATGAAGTTTAATTCCCGAGCCTAGGGGAAAAAGTGTAAATATGCAAAAGTTTAAGGGCAAAATTGTAATTTTTCAAAAGTTTGAGTTAAGGACTGTTTTGAATAGTACATTAATTAAATAAGTAAAATATGATGTTTTAGATCCCGAAAAATGAGATTTGAACCTAGAATGAAAGAAAAATCAAAAATTGGGAAAGTTGGTAAAATGATCGTTTTAGTATCGAGGTAAGTTCATATGTATAATAAGAATTAATTTATGCATGTTTCAATGTAAAATTGATATATTTATTATAATTTTCGAGGTGTTGAAAGTATGTAAGTTGGTATGATAATAATACAACAATAATGTTGTAAATTTGAAAGTTAAATTTAGTGAATTAATTGAATTATGTTAAATTAAATGATTATGGTGCCAAGTTTATGAATTGATTTAAAAATATGTCTATGGTACATGAAGTGCATTGAATTATCATACATAAATGTGATTTCTATGATTATGGATATTATGGGAAATTGTAAGTTTATATGATTTTTAATAAGGCAATGTGTAATTTAATGTTATTGCCTTGATATTAAATGAGATGTAAGTTTATATGTAAGTAATACATCAATATTACTTGTATTATGATATTTTATAATAATATTGGAAATATGTTTGTGGATAATTACTTGATTGGTGAAATTGTTGGAAAAGAGAGAGAAATCCCGGTTGAACCTTCGGAAATATTGGATGATACAGATAGTATGTAGCTAGGTCACATGTATGGTGCTGAGTGCACATCATGTGTACAAGAGAGCTACAAGACATTATGATGTAGCTAGGTCGCATGGGTGATACTATGTGTACACCATGTAAACAAGAGAGCTACGGGATATATGTAGCTAGGTCGCATACGTGGTTCCAGGTGAAGGACACCATGTAGACAAGAGAGCTACAAGATAAATTGGCTAGGTCACATGGGTGGTACTGAGTGTTCACCATGTGTACAAGAGAGCCGAACTATATGATGGGTGGAGCTATGTGCTGAAACCACCAAGTATCGAGGATTGATCCGAAGTGTTCAACGGGAGACTCTCTATGCATTGCTTTGTGAGTTTTGTGATGAATAAGTGGAGGAACTTGGTTATGTGAATGATGTGTTCATTAAGTGACCAGGATGTGGTAAGGTTATAAACAAGTAAGTTATACATGAGTATGATTTTATGGTGACCTTGTGATCATGGGCCTATACTTGTGATGTATGAAATGTGGTGAAAATGATTTGCGATATGTATGTTAAAATGAGGTTAATACAAAGAAAGTGTGAAAGAGTGAATTAGCAATAAAATTGTTTTGGACAGTAGCAGTGACGTGATTTTGAAAAATCACCAAAAATAATAGAAATTGAATCAAAGACTTAATGAGATATCAAATTAAAGCTTAATGAGTCTATTTTCATATGAAAGAAACATAGAAAGAAAAGGAGTTCTATATTTTGAGATATTTATGTTTTTGTAAGACTGGTTCAGAATGATTATGTGATCCCCTGTTCTGACTTTGGAAAATCACAAAAATTTGGATAAAAATAATTAGAGACTTAAACTTATATTTTTAAAATCCCTAATGAGTGATCCGAACAGTATCAGGAAGAGTCGAGTCGAATGTAGATCGCCCGATCGTCTATGAGAAGTTACGTTAGGTTTAGTTGAGTTGAAGGTATGGTCGAAGTAGAAAGAGGGGTACGAACGGAATGGTAGGAACAAAAGGGTAGGAACAAAGGGATATGAACAAATTGGTCGGTTTAGGTTCGATTAGGTAAAGAAGAGAACGGGTTTGAACTACTAAAGGTACTTTCAAGAACCAATACCGAAATGGTATCGACCCGCTGATTTAGCCTTTTGAGTTCGGTTATAGGTTTGGTAAGGGAAACCTCGACCCACTATCTAACAAGATAGGAACCTCGGTATGTTGAACGCCACACTACGAATAGTGATAAGTTTAGGTACGACAAAGAACACGGTTGACACAACTAGAACGCTAGGAACGCCAAACGAATCTTTGAACGAAATATAAGAAAAGTTTGCCTCACAATTTCGGTAGGATAACATTAACAAAAGTTTCAAAAGTCCCTTTACATGGAAATTGAACAAGTATTTATAGGCCTAAGTCTAGGTAGCCAATTGGCCTTTCATGCTTACACATTAATTAAAGAAAATTCTAGAAAAATGACCCTTAATGTGCATGTCTAGATTCGGCTATGGTAATAGGAAATGAATGAATCTTCATGCTTAAGAGAACACAAAGTGAATGCATGATGTCCAATGGTCACTTGTGAGGTTCGGCCAACCTTGTTAAATGAAGCAATGTTTGGCCAAAAAGTATGAATTAATTGTGGACACTCCAAGGGCCATCATGTGTGTGAAAACTGAATGTTGAAGAGTCTTCTAGTGTGAACAAGGTGAGCCGAATAGTCTTGCCATTGAACATAGGTGCGAACGAATTAAGAAGAGTCATGGGGAAGCTAATTGGCCAAGCTATCTTCATGCATGTGTGAGTGTCCTTTGGGCGAATGGTCACCTTGGAGAATGAAGAGATAGCACACCATACATGAATGGAAACATTCATGATCCTTAAAGACATTGAATATGGTCATATATGCACTTGGCCGAACATGCATCTAAGAGATTCAAGTCCCCCAATCGTCCATGCACCTTCAAAATTCATGCTTGCTTTTAACTCCATATGTCCATTGCGTTCCTACAAGAAATGTGAACAGAATTAATTCAAACTAATGTGAACACAAATATCAACATTAAATTCGGTTATGACAAATTTAATTATCATCAATAAACACTTTTAAGACATACTTAATATAACTAATGTGAACAAAATTTAATATGTAGGATATTAATTAACTAATTATTGAACTTATTAATTAAAAAGTCAATAGTAGTCAAATGAATTCAAAGTGAACTCCACGAGCTGATGTTTAATTCATGAGCTAAACTCGAGCTGGGCTTAAACTCGTGAGCTGATAATGAGCTAGTCCCGAGCTAATGAGCTAGTGTGGAGCTACATGGGAGCTAACTTGAGCTGAAGGTGAGCTCGGTGAGCTAAACTGAACTTGTAGAAAAGTTTGGCATGGATTTCCAAAATGGCCACTAACTAGTTCGATAGGTCTAGCGTTGACATCATCCCACACATGCTGAACTAAAGCTATAACAGCTTCTTTAAATTGTTTTGCACGAGCCCTTGTGATCGGCCCTTGAGGTAGCACCATCGGATCTCGGCTTGGACTTGACTTATGGGAAGCCGTGATTGTATCAATGAGTCTATTTTCAAGATAAATCAACAAGAACATTATCCGAGTTCTGTACTGTGAGATAATTAATTTTTAGTGAAGAGAGGTCAGAACTGTCAGAATGTGAAACAGGAGAAATTTTAATGAATAAACTGTACTAATTGGCTAAACCAAAAATTATGAAAATTTTATGGTGGAAATATATGTGAGTCTAGTTTCAGGGGAAATTTACGGATCTTAATTTGGAGTTCTGTAGCTCGAATTATAAATAAGTAAGTGACTATGACTCGTGTGGACAGTTTGATGTGAACATTTATTAGTAAATTGTGAAATCGTACTTACAAGAATGCTATATACATTAAGGATGTGGAATGGAGAGGAGGAGGACGAAAATAAATATATGTGGAATACATGGAAACTATGGTATCTGAAATATTGATATAATGAAATAAATGATATGTGTTTATAAGAAAACAGAAAGAGAATGATATGTATCATGACATGTATATATATATGACTAGTCTCAATGTAATGCTTGTAGGGTATGGAGTTGAATTAAAATGTTTTAGGCAAACATGTTATTTGCGCATCTGAATTGTGGTATTTTATAAAGATATGATCTAGTTTTAAATATGAATGCTTGATGATTAAGCTGAAGATATTTGGTAAGATGATAATCTTGGTATAAATGTATAAGTGGTACTATAATAAATAAGGTAAAATGACTCATGTATGATGATATACAAATGCTATGTTTGTGGTTTAATTGAGAATATTTAATCATAAATGAATACCATGTTATATGCTTTTGATTTTGTATAAGTGTGTAAGAGATTAAGGTTGACCAAAGCTTGGAAAATAGCCTAGGTATATTCCACACAGGCAGAGACACGACTGATACGATCGCGACCTGGAGTGCATCAAGTTCGAGCAAGGACTCAATGGTGCTGCCTCAAGGACCAATTACGCGAGCTCGAGCTAAGCAATTCAAGGAGGCCATTTCGGCCTTAGTTAATCAAGTGTGGGGCGAGGCTTTGGTTGGAGAAATAGATCGAGTTGGGACCAGCTTAATAAAGTGTCCTTGCAACATTTTGCAAACTAATTTCAGCTCAATTTCCGCTCCTTGAACCCGTTCCAACTAAATTGAACTTTTATTTATTTCTTTTAGCTTTGCATTTAGTTTGCATTTTAATACTTGCATTTAAGCCTCTTAGTTTAATAAATGAGTTGATGGTCATTAATACAACTCATCTTAGTTTAATTAAATGAGTTTATTTGATGAATTTAATTTAATGAGTTGCTTCTTTAATTAATCTAGTTACTAGGTTAATTTATTGGTGCATGAGTTAAAGTTCATTAAATACTTCTTTTAATTAACTAGTTGTTGGAATAAATGATGCATAAGTGTGTGTTCATTTATTTACGTAGTTGTTAATTTGTTTAAAGCTTTGATACAGCCACGCCTCAAGTCCAACCTAGCTCGAGCAAGGAGCCTTTGGAGCTGCCTCAAGGTCCAATCACCCGATCACGAGCTAAACAATTCAAGGAGGCTGTTTCGGCCTTAGTAGATCAAGTTTGGGGCGAGACTTTGGTTGGACGCATTGATGAAGCTTGGACAAACTCGATGAGCCTTCCTTGCACTTTGTTACGAGCTGAATTAAGCTCCACTTCAGCTCATTAAATTCGAACCAGCTCAAAATTAGCTCAAAATAACTTAGTCAATCATATAGTAGCTGAAATAATTAATTGAGTTAGTTAAATTAGTTATTTACAAGCTTAATTAATTTTCGTTATTAAATTGGTCTTAAATCTGGTCAAACTTAATTATGCATGATATTTTAGTTATTATGACATGTTATTAATTTTGTCTTAATTTATACAGCTTATAAATATGTTTTTAAGCTTGTTTTTAATATGTTAACTTTATTACTTGTTTTAATTATGTCCTAAGGCTGCCGAATTTAATGTGCAGCATTTTAGTGTTAATTTAATGTGTCTAAACATGAATTTGAATTATTTGATGAATGTTGCTGCAGGTACATCATCCATGAACCTTTTTGGAGCATGTAAGGTATTAAAAGAGGGTACATGAAGGGGACGGCACATGCATGAATGGGAGAATGAAGTTGGCTGCTGTTTGAAGTCTCCTAAGTGACCATTCAGCCAAATTTATTGCTTACACACTGTTGAATACATCATGGCTGTTCGGATCAAGGTGTTCACATTCAAAGACTCTTCAAAACTTGGTTTTCACACTCAAAGTGACTACTCAACATCTTCTTAATTGCTGATAATTTTTCAGCAATAGTTGTCAATTAAATGAGCTCCTTTAAGCACATCAACCGAATGTAGCTGCTGCCATTTACTCCCTCAAGCTCCAAGTTCAATTGTCCATCTAGAAGGTGACCATTGGAGCTCCAAGTTCAGCCGAATCTAGCTAGCCCATTTAAGTAATTCATTTGCTTAATTTTTAAGGAATTTAAGTGACCATTCGGCTAGCCGAGTGGATTATTATAAATAGCTAAATTTTCACTTTGTAAGGGACTTTTGACATTTTAATTAGCGAATTGCTGCCAAATTTGTGAGGCATTTTCTCTCAAATTTCGTTCGAGACCCGTAAGACTTATCTAAGCTTTTTAGTGGCGTCTTTCCGAGTCTTTTTCAAACTTATCACTCCTTAAACCCGAGTGTGGCGTTCACCTTTGATACCTTTGGTTCATACTTTCCTAAGTATCGGGTCAAGGTCCTTTTGAACCATTACCAATTCGTACCAAATACCATACCATTTCGTACCAATTCCATACTATTTCGAACCAATTCCCAAATACCAAAACGTACCAAAACCAAATACCATTTCTTAATTATCCTAAACCGAACTCGTCCATTCTATTCATACCTTTTCGACTTAAACCAAATCCACATCCAACTTTGCACGAACTTATCTTACTTCTTTGAACACAAATATATTCTATCTCCTTCTCGTCTATTCTACTTCTTCGTTTACGATCGGGAACTAAACGACTCGGCCTCAACTACTAAACCGAGATCGTATCAAGCTTAATAATTGAATAAATGTGACGGTTACATATGTTTTAATTGCAAGTGACTTTTCAATTCACAAAGGCTGTTACGCATTCAATAAAAGAGACTTTTCAAGTTATTTTGGTTACAAAAGAGGGGGCTGTTATAAAGGAAGCATTAAGCATCATTAAAAGAGAGTTTAAAGGAGCATTTCATGTCCTTTAAAATCTGGTAGCAGCTTGTTCAAATACCCCAACGTTTTTTTTGCTACTTAATGGACAATTTATGCATTGCAAATTTCATTAAAGTGGCTGGAGTCTATTCAACTAGCCAAAGGGAAAATCAAGAGTCATTTTTCAAGCCTTTAAGGACATTAATTCAGCTAGTATCAGAGAGGACTTATTGACTCTAGAATTTCAAAAGTCTTTAATTTATAATTAGCCCTTTAATAGCACTTTACTATGTGACCATTCAGCTAGCTCATTTTAGCCTTATAAAATCATGTAACCAAGCCTTTTGGGACACTACTTTTTGGAATATTTTTGTTAATGATATTTTGCCAAATTTATGAGGCAAACTTTTCTCTGTTTTCGTTCAAAGATTTGTTGGCTACCTAGTGTTCTAGTTGTGTCATCCATTTTCTTTGTTGAAAACCAAACTTATCACTACTCGTAGTGTGGCGTTCAAACATGCCAAGGTTCCTACTTTGCTAAGTAGTGGGTCGAGGTTCTCATATTCTCCATCCGACCACCTTGAAATCTTATAAACATTTGGGTTAATATTTTCTAATATTGGTTCGTGTTTGTTTTTGAGATCATTTTCATTTCCATTCTGATACGGGGTTGCGCGCGAACCAAGATCGAGTTGCCAAGTCACGAGAAACTCCTACGAAAACCCTAAACAATTAGATCTGAAACGAAACAGAAAATTAAAAGATTAGATTTTTGAATTTTCAGATATGAAATAAAATCCCCAAATCAGCAAAGAATCAAATTGAGAATAGAAATAGGTGTTAGGGCTCTTGAAACCCTCAAGGAGATTGTGATTCTGCCCAATTGAACACCAAGATAGTTTTCCCCAAATTTCGACAATCTAATTTCACCCAAAAAGAGTATGGAAAAACCCTAGAAATTGGGGATTTTTGGGCTGATTCCTTAAGATAGAAAAAGGCTGAAAACACAATAAGAACAGAAAATAGATTAGATAATGATTCAGCACAAGTAGAAATAAAGAAAGAATTGACAGTAAGAAATTAAAAGATAAGTCCTAAGAAGCCTTGAAATCTCGAAAGATCTCACAACTCCCTTCAAACGGCTCTAATCTCCCCTCCAAAGAATATCAATGGCAAGAAGAAGGTTGACGATGGCTCCCACAATCAAAAAGATTGTTAAAACAACTTCTAACGAAAACTCAAGAGAAAATCCTTGAAGAACTCAAAGAGAATTTTCACTCAAATCAAATCTGAAATTTTCAATGTAATTGTAATGTAATGTAGGGTGGCTGGCCAAGCCATATAAATAGGCCTTTCAAATGTTTTCCTAATTTAATTAGAACACTAAAACTAAAACTAAAAAAAAACTCCTAATTATTTTAATATGGAAATTCGGCCAAGGGTCTTTTATTTGGGACTCTTGGACTGAATATAAAAATTTAAACTAAGTAAAATAAATAAATAAATAAATAAAAATAAAACTTTACAACTTGGGCCACTTTGACAATTTGGCCTGATTTTCAACTAAGTATGGGTGGATTTCTTGATTGGGCTGGGAATTTGCTTATTGGGCCTCGCCTTCAAGAATTTGGGCTTTTGTGACTCGTATCATTCCCCCCTTCCTCAAAAAGATTCGTCCTCGAATCTGAAAAATCAAATGAACTCGACTTTCCTATATCGAACGGGACTAATGGCAATTGAGTCCACTGAGAAGAATAGACATGAGATAGTAAATAGCAACGGAAATAAGCTTGTAGTCCAATCATAAGCATAATAGAACAGGTATAACGCATGTGAATGGACAGATTCAGATTACCATGCAAACAATCTAATTTACTCACCACTGCCTCGTCAAATATTTGAAACAAAGATGGACATGTTTTAAAGCATTCAGTCGTCTCACATTGTTCCCACAAACCATGAATAAATTACGAGTAATAAATCAAATGGTAAACATAATCGTCACAAGTAGGTATTTGTAAAGATTCACATGGTTCACAGAGTTGCATAATCATACCATGCATTAATCGACGGTCTATAGATTCACTCACACATGCATTATCAAAAACAAGAATCTTTTTATCAACCATCAAAACAGATAGATCATCAATAAATAAAATAGGACAGTCAAGCACGTTTCGATCTAAGTGTTCATCAACACGATCTTTATCACTATCCGAGGAGTACAAAAGTGTTTCAAAGGTTTCAAGCATCTTACCTCGATAAGCAGAAGAATAAGGGTCGATTTTACCTTTTTCATTTAAAACAAACCTTTGCTCATCGGGGGCATAGTGTAGTCGAATCTCCGTTGTTGAGTTAACCTTTGTCAAATGGAGCTCAAACTTCATGTACAACCACATAAACTGTTTAAGGCACGAATATAAATTGAAAACAAATTTGGAAAATTTCGTTACCTTATTCTCCAAAACAGATTTGGACAAATTCGAGGATTTTACACAAGGTAAATCAAGAGAATAACAAATCACGCTTCTTTTCGTAATGACTTTATCAACCACAATCGAAGAGTAACAATTAATCGGATCAAAATGAGGGGATCTTTTAAGAACTAAGTCACCAAAAGTTTTATCAATAATTTTCAAATCTGCACTGGACTCGGTTTCTAAAATTTCCTTACCTCGCTTACCTTCGGGATCATGTAGTGTGATTTCATCTTTGCCTAAGTTGATCGTATGAAAGCGTCTTTCATTTGAGAGGTATTGAAGTTGAAAGTTATCTTTCGATCTTTCGGGAACCTGAAAAGTAGCAACACAAGAAAAATTCATATCTTGGTTAGTGGAAACATTCCTCACTACCCTTTCCACGTCTTTTTCTTTTGTTTCTTTTTCTAATTCATTTTCTCTTCTTTCTTCAATTTCTTTTTCACTCTCAATCTCTTTTGCTCTTTTCATTCTCTTTCTCTTTTTCCTCACTTGTTTTAACAGAATTTTTCAGTTTGATTTGGTCCTCATGGACTTGTTCCAGAGTGAGCGGCACTAAGGTGAGTTTCTTTCCTTGATGCTTGAAAGAATACCTATTGGTACGACCATCGTGAGTGACTTTTTGATCCAGTTGCCACGGTTCTCCTAGCAACAAATGGCAGGCTTGAATAGGCATTACGTCGCACACAACTTCGTCTTGATACTTACCGATAGAAAAGGCGATGCGCACTTGTTGAGTGACCCTAAATTGGCCTTCGTTGCTAAGCCCTTGTAGTTGATAAGGTTGTGGATGCTTGGTAGTGGTTAAGCAAAGCTTTTCCACCATCGTCGTGCTGGCTATGTTCGAGCAACTTTCACCATCAATACTAACTCTACAAAGCTTACTTGTACGTGGCAGCGAGTATGAAAGAGATGTTCTCGTTGCTGCTCGCTCTTTGGTTTTGCCAAAGATGATTGTCCATGATCATGACAATCATCATCCATTCTAGGGACACGTTGAGGGTTGCGCCTATGGGGCTGGTTATTCCTATCTTCTTTGATTGGATTTCGATATTGAGGTTCTTGATTCAATTGCACCTCATTGATGGTAGCAGTCAAAGCTCGAAGGGTAGCATTTATTTGTGTGATTGCAGTAGCGTGTCCTTCTAACTGTTGTTGGACTTCCATAAGTGTATCATTATGGTCATCTTTAGACATCTTCCAAAAAAGCTGCAAAAATAAACACTCAACACTCAAAATAAAAGTTAGCAAACCTCACCGTTAATCACTCAAAAAGAAAATTCAAATTCTCAATGAGGTAGAATTCAATCTTGTGAGTTCTTTATCAAAGTTTATATCAATCAATTAGAGAGTGGATGAACCGATCTACCAAAGAATCCTAATGTGCACTAGGATGCCAAAACTGACGAGACACCAATTGATTCGTGTTGCACCGAGGAAGAATTGGGCACACGTTTAAATCCTACTAACACAAAAAACAAGAAGGTGTTAGATATTGTAAAGGGAGAATAAAAAGCAAACAAATGAAAACCTACAGCTAAGAATCAATAAAAATTGTTGAAAACAGAAAACCCGAAAAACTGCGGAGTAACTTGACAACTTCGTTCGAGGTGTTCCCGATCTCAAAAAATCACAAAATTAAATCTGGAATGTCTTCAAATATTTAATTTTTGATCTGGAAAATTTGGGCACCAAATTCAACCCGCTGAATATTTTTTTAATTTTTTATTGGATTTCGTCCTTTTTCAATTTTTTGACTTTTTAGACTTATTTTTTTGCGGGAAATATTTTTGTATATTCAATAACAGTGCCAAAAATATGTATGTAAAATTTCATATCAATCAGAAAACGTTTACCCACTCAAATGAATTTTTTTCGAAAATTTTTCTGGGTAAAACTGCTGTTTGTAATTTAAAAAATAGAGATCAGTTTAGAAATCAACCAAGAACACCCAAAACACCCAAAATCTGATACCAAATGATACGGGGTTGCGCGCGGACCAAGATCGAGTTGCCAAGTCACGAGAAACTCCTACGAAAACCCTAAACAATTAGATCTGAAACGAAACAGAAAATTAAAAGATTAGATTTTTGAATTTTCAGATATGAAATAAAATCCCTAAATCAGCAAAGAATCAAATTGAGAATAGAAATAAGTGTTAGGGTTCTTGAAACCCTCAAGGAGATTGTGATTCTGCCCAATTAAACACCAAGATAGTTTTCCCCAAATTTCGACAATCTAATTTCACCCAAAAAGAGTATGGAAAAACCCTAGAAATTGGGGATTTTTGGGCTGATTCCTTAAGATAGAAAAAGGCTGAAAACACAATAAGAACAGAAAATATATTAGATAATGATTCAGCACAAGTAGAAATAAAGAAAGAATTGACAGTAAGAAATTAAAAGATAAGTCCTAAGAAGCCTTGAAATCTCGAAAGATCTCACAACTCCCTTCAAACGGCTCTAATCTCCCCTCCAAAGAATATCAATGGCAAGAAGAAGGTTGAAGATGGCTCCCACAATCAAAAAGATTGTTAAAACAACTTCTAAAGAAAACTCAAGAGAAAATCCTTGAAGAACTCAAAGAGAATTTTCACTCAAATCAAATCTGAAATTTTCAATGTAATTGTAATGTAATGTAGGGTGGCTGGCCAAGCCATATAAATAGGCCTTTCAAATGTTTTCCTAATTTAATTAGAACACTAAAACTAAAACTAAAAAAACTCCTAATTATTTTAATATGGAAATTCGGCCAAGGGTCTTTTATTTGGGACTCTTGGACTGAATATAAAAATTTAAACTAAGTAAAATAAATAAATAAATAAATAAAAATAAAACTTTACAACTTGGGCCACTTTGACAATTTGGCCTGATTTTCACCTAAGTATGGGTGGATTTCTTGATTGGGCTGGGAATTTGCTTATTGGGCCTCGCCTTCAAGAATTTGGGCTTTTGTGACTCGTATCACATTCCATTCCACCGTTTCATTTCATTATAACCAAACCTAAAAAAACTTTGTATCTATAAACCCAACTACATAAACGTCATATCCATAAACCCTGGACAGCCCTAAAGTGACCCTAGTCGGAAAGTAGTCTCGGGACCGCTAGGCCGAGTCACCAAATTATTTGAATGTGATAATTATTGCCTAAAATATGTGAATATAAATGTGTGAAAGTTTTAAGCTTCGATTTAGTTAATTGCATGTGAATTTAGTTGATAGGACTTATGTGAGAAAATTTAGAAATGTGCTAGGCAAATGCAAGTGGCCTAATAGTGCATGTAATCAAAGGGGTGGACTTGCATGTCAATTTCCCCCATTTAAGTACTAGTGGCCGGCCATGACAAGGGATGATGGGCAAAACATGTCATGAAACATGTTGTGTTAATGGAAAATAAAATAAGAAGCATGGGCAAAACATGTCATGAAACATGTTGTGTTAATGGAAGAATAAAATAAGAAGCATGGGCAATAAACTAATAAGAAATTGAAGGAAGAAAACAAAGAGAAAAAAAAATGTGTTCATCATTCTCATGCATGACCAAAAAAAAAAGGAAGAGAAAAGCTCTCATGTTGTTCTTGGCCGAATAGGAGAAAGAAAAAGAAGGAAAAAGAGCTTTGAGGAAATCGGCTATGGTGGTTTGATAGACTAAGGTATGTTTGATGATGTTCCATGAGATGCATGCATGTTTTAGTAGTTATCTTGAGTTCTAAATAGCCCATGGTTCAAATCTTTACTATGTCATGGAGATGATATTCGGCCAAGGTGGATTGGTGTTGATATCATTTGCATGCTAAAAGTGAAGCTTTGTAATGGTGCATGTGATGGTGGATTGATGATTCTTGAATCTTCTTTTTAGCATTTTTGAGTGAGACATTAAGTTCTTTGTTTAACCATGACCAAAAATTGAAATGGTATGGTGTTGTGATGCAATCGGCCCCAACATAGACATGTATGTTCGGCCACATGAATAAGTACATAAGTTATGTGTATGTTCGGCCATAGGTAGCCTATTGATGGCTTTAGCTTGACTTAGAAAATTCGGCTAAGGGGAAATATTAGCTAGTATGTTGAATTCGATTCGTGATTTCGTACATATGTGACTCTAGTGTCTAATGTATATATGGGCTAAGTACCTTGAGCTTCTCTTTTGATGTTCGAATGAATTGTATTAAATTGCTTGATGTGATTAAAAATGCGTATGACCATTGTGTATTTGAGCTAAAAGGTGGCCATATGACCTATCAAACTCCTTGTCATATTCGGCCATAAGCTAGCAAAATGAGACTTTAATGAGTTAAATTTGTTTGAATTAAGCTCAAGAGCAAAGGGGAACTAAATCCGATAAAGGGAAGGAAAAAGTGGTCGAATAGCCGTCGAAACCGTTCGACAACATCCGAGGTAAGTTCTTGAGTAATAGAGCTTAAATTATGATTTGATTAGATCATGTTTTAAGCAAATCAAAATCGTGCTCTTTGTGTGTGGCTATTGAGCCGAAATGGCAAGAGTGATAAGTGTCTTGTGTTTGAGTTTTGCTAATGAAAATGAAATACGAATGTGTCATGATTTATTGTTAAATGTGCATGGTTATTCGAATGATGTCCGGGCTAAGTCCCGAAGGCTTTGTGCTAAGTGACCATATCCGGACTAAGATCCGAAGGCATTTGTGCGAGTTACTAAATCCGGGTTAAGTCCCGAAGGCATTTGTGCGAGTTACTAAATCCGGGTTAAGTCCCGAAGGCATTTGTGCGAGTTACTATAACCGGGCTATGTCCCGAAGGCATTTGAACGAGTAGCTATATCCGGTTAAATTCTGAAGGTACGTGATTTGGGAATGAATGATCTTGCTGTAAAAATTTCAGTTAATACGCTTGTAACATCCCAACATTGAGGTATGTTTCGTATGTGCTTTGAATTAGTTGAGCCCTTACAAATAAGTATTCGCTCAGTTGATAAATGAGCTACCGGCCTTTGGCTAAGTTGATCTTTGTGTATGAATAAAAGGGTTGGTAATGTGAAGTAAGTATGATATTGAAAATTTGTGCATATGAAATTATCCGTTTAGCTACATGAATGCTATACTTTGGTTGTGTCTAAATTCTTTGCTCAAAACTTACTAAGCATTTAATGCTTACTCCGTTTCTTTGATTCTCTGTTTTATAGATTTTGGTTCTTCAGCTATCGGACTCGGGATTTTGAAGTCGAAGTCGCCCACACTATCAAAGCCCCCTTTTTGGTACAATTTTGGTTGAACTTCGAAATGGCATGTATAGGACTACCCTTTTTGTTGTGGGTCATGGACCCTTTGGATTTGTATAAATTTGGATAGCCATGCGAAAATGGCTTATATATGTTTGAGCATAATGTTATGCTCATTTGGTATGGATATGCTTAACAAGGATTGGCCATGGGAATGGTTAATCACTATCATAATTAGTGCTATTTATGCTAAAAGGGCTAGTTGAATCATGGAAACTATGAAATTGGTAAAGTCTACCTTAAAGGCAGATGCTGACAGCAGCAGTGATGTAGATTTGGAAAATCACTAAAAATATTAGGAATGGAATTAAATAGTGAATAAATTATGCAAACGAACGTTGATGAACCTATTTTCATAGGAAAGTAACGAAACGTTCATATGAACAGTATATTATGAGATGCTAAAGTTTTCGTGACATAGGGCCAGAACGGTTTCTGGATTCCCTATTCCGACTTTGGAAATTCATTATAAATTAACCAGAGACATTTAGAAGTCATGACATATATTTATAGATTCCTATTTGAGTCTAGTTTCTATAGAAACAAACGGCATCAGTATTGAAGCCCTGTACAGGGAGATATCCAAGTCGTAATGCGAAAAGGTCAGTGTAGTCGATCCCTGTAACATGGGAGACTTTGACTAATAAACTATACTAATTGGCCCGACCAAAAATTCTAGAAAAAAATTTGTAGATGCATATATGAGTCTAGTTTCAGGGAAAAATCACGAAGCTGATTTTCGAGTTGTGACACTCAAGATATGATTTTTAAGGTGACAGTGACGCAGTTAGCCAACTTGCCTGGAAAATTTAAAATGGATTGTGTAAAGAAGTGATTTAAGTCTGCAAACCCCTCATGTCCGACTCCGGCGACGGACTCGGGTACGGGGTGTTACAAACCCATCTTTGAATCCTTTTACATAGCTTCTGCCATTATTTACGTTAAAACATCCTTTTGAACAAATCGAATGCTACTTCTTCGTAGACGATCGGGCAAACTCACATACGACTCGACTCACCCCGAGGCGCTTCTTATCATTTGGTATCAGAGCTACAAAAACGAGGAGTACGAGCATTCAAAATTACTCCAGGAATAGTCTGTGACTCATCAAGTAAGTTTTAAAAAAAATGAAAAAAAACAAAAAAATGAAAAAAAATTTCAAACAAAAATTCTGAAAAAAAAAACAAAATCTGAAAATTTGAACATAGTTTTACTTCTTCTCCATTTTTCAATCCTGAAACCACTTCCATCCTTGACCTTTTCGCCACACTATACCCGAATTATTCTCTTTCTTATAAGCCTACCTAGTTGTAAATCACATCATCCTTTGTTACCCATTTGAAACCGACCACCTAGACTAAGGTTAAGCCTTGGCGAATCTGCTTACAGAATCACGAGAAAGGTAAAGAGAGGTAAAAGGCACGAGTGTTGTGAGAGCATTAGAGTGTTGAAAAAGCCGATCTTGATTGCAAACACGAGTGTGAGTGCCATTCAAATTTTATTGTGAGTGATTAGTGAGGTTTGTGGTAAGGTATTCATTTTCTATTTTGTTTTATGCATTTTTCTTTTCATCTATTAATCATGTCTCGAGAAGAGTTTTCAGCCTTTGAATTTCAATATTTGTTGAAAGAGATGGAGTGCATGCTCGATCGAAAAATCAAGCCTGTCCAAGAAAAGCTAGACCATCGAGCAAGAGTTCAACGAAAGCAAATTGTTCCAAGTTAGAAAAAGGAGTCAAGAACATCACGGAGACACACATCTGATGACTACTCGAGAAGAGATTTCTATCGTGATACCTATTCGACAAGAAATTCGAGTAGAAAGAAAGAAAGCTTCGAGTCTAAGGTCTTTTGAGATAACGAACGAGGGAGCCCAAGTAACTCTTCGTATGCATCCACGAAGACTCATTCTCGAAGAATTGATCGTGAATTCTATCTAAATGATTTCACATCTTTCGAACAAAATACTTATGATACGAGTCATAAAGGCCCAATCCAAGTTCAAGAACGTGATGGGCTCAAATTGCCACAAGGCCCAATAACGAGATCAAAGGCCCGACAAATGCGGTCCAAACTAAATGGGACCATTCAAGAGCTTGTTAGCAAGGCCTTAGATTCATACACGAGAGAACAAGAAAATCAAGATTCACTTTCTTGTTTTCAAGAAAATCAAGAAATCGAATCTTGGCCCAATTTTGCTGTTCGAAGAGATTTCAAGAATCAAGAAAATCAAGATTTCAAATCTTGGAAATCTTGGTCCAAGAAACCAAATCTTGCAGCCAACATGCATTGGATCTCCGTTACGAGCATCAACGACCTAATTTCGGAAGGAGATGGATCACAAGCCCAAATTCTTGAAGGCGAGGCCCAATAACTAAATTCCAGCCCAATCAAGAAATTCCTTCATACTTGTTGAAAATCAGGCCAAAATGTCAAAGGGCCCAATTTGTAAACATCTTACTTGATTAATTTAATTTTTTAATCTTTAGGAGCATTACATGTAAAATTCGGCCCAAAACAGCCCATATAAGTGCATGGCCGAATTTACCGTGTTATTTTATTAATTAGGTTTAATTTTTTATTAGTTACTTGTGAGATTAGGATTTGTTGGAAGCCTATATAAGCATTGGCCAGCCACCCTTTGTAAAAATATCTTATTATTATTTTTCTATCAAATTTTAGATTTGTTGAGTGCAGAATTTTCTTTGGGGTTTTCTCTAAGAATTCTCTCTTGAGTTTTCTTTAGAAGTTGTTTTAATAATCTTTGGATTGTGGGAGCCATCTTCAACCTTCTTCTTGCCACCGATATTCGTTGGAGGGGAGATTAGAGCCGTTTGAAGAGATTTGTGAAATCTTTCGGGATTTCAAGGATCTTTAGGACTTCAATTTACTTTCTTGCTGTTCATTCTTTTCTTTTAAATTCTGTTTATGCCGATTCCTTTGATCTAACTTGTTTATTCTTCTTGTGAATTTCCAGCCATCTTTATTACTCAAAAAGATCGATCGGTACTCATTCTTGGTAGCCAAATTCGACTAAACTTATCTTTTCCAATTAATCTTGTCGAATTCTTCTTGTCAAAACTGACTGTTTTAGGTTGCTGGAATTTTGGGAAAAATCAAGTTGCTGGAATTTGGGGCTTTATTCATCGGTTTAGTTCTTGGACAGATTCGGCTTGTTGAAAATCAATCTTGGAGATCGATTTCGTGTTTTTGCATTCCGAAAACATCTATTCATAAGATCTTTGATTCTTGGCTGTTCTTGATTGTTTTGGGGATCTTAATTTCCAGATCTGATTTGTTTTTAATCTTATTCTTTGTTTTGATTTTAGATCTGTTCGATTAGAGCTTTCATAGGAGTTTCTCGTGACTTGGCAACTCGATCTTGGTCCGCGCGCATTCCTCTATCAACTTATCATGCTGATTCACTTGTATTATCTTCAAGTTGTAAAGAAAAAATGAGAGAAAAAAAATGAAAGAGAGGCAAGAGGCGAGTAAGAGAGAAAATGAGAGATTCTTGAAAGAGATTGAGAAAGTCATTGAAAAAGCCGTTGAAAAAGAAAAAGAACAAAAAGAGAGTGAAAGAAAAGAGAGGCAAAAGATGGTCATGAGAGAAAACGAGTGGATTCTAAAAGAAATCGAGAGAAGCGAAAAAGAGAAAGAATGTGAACAAGAAAAAAGAGTGGAAAAAGAAATTGAGATAAAAGAAACGAGTGATTCAGAAGAAATAGAATCGAGTGAAAACGATGTTAGTGAGCAAGCGAGAATTCTTTCTACTAACACTTCTGCTCGATCTTTTTGTGATTTTTTTTCAGGTTCCTAAAAGTCCGTGCGACCAAATCCAACTCCGATACCTTCAAAATGAGAGGCGTTTTCAGTTGTTTGAAAAAGGTAAGTTCGTGGACGACCGCCACCCATTGGAAATCAAAGGTAAGGAAGGTAAGGAATCTTTGTTTATCGAGTCAAGGCCGCCTGATTTAAAAATTACTCATAAAGGTTTTGATGGCATAACTTTTGAAAAATTTCCATCTTTTGATTTGGCTAATTGTTGTTCATATATTAATGTTAACGATGTTGATTCAAAAGATGCCATGAAGATTTTGTCTTATGACATGTTTTATAACGACAATTCTGTTGATTCTGTTGGATTGGTTCATCCTGTGCAAATTGTGAATGTGTGTGATAAGTTTTTCACGTTTTGATTTGTTTGATTATAAAAATTCTTTGAATTCATCTTTCTATTTAAACGTGCCTATTCAAATGATTTGTGATGGATTTGAATTTTTGAAAGGTCGCATGATCACAACTTCTTTGCTCGATATATGCGTTAAAAGTTTTTTGCATGAAATAATTGATCTGTTTGACTTTGTTCTTCAAGATAAATCTCTGAAATTTTGTGCGAGATTTCCATGCTTTGATCTATCTGTTCGAGTAGAAATTATGATGCAAGATTGTTCGAGTATTTGCATGTTTAAGTTCCTTTGATTTACTTCCATGATAACATGTTGCATCGTTTCTTTGGTGATAAAATGAATATGCTTGGTTGTGCCAATTTTTCAAGTCTAATTGAACGAGTGAAATTTGAATCATGCGATGAGTTGATTATATTTTCCTTATTTAACATGTTGCCTGCTAAATCAAATGACCAAGTTCGTGTGTTCAAGCCTGGTATTTGCTACATGAATTCATTTTATGGAAGCACTTTGCATCATTTGCATTCAAATTATGTTTGCTTGATGTTCGAACTTTTGATAAGAAGGTGAAATTCAATGATTTGGGTTTCAATTTTGATTCGTTTACTAATTACCTTGTTTGGCGACATCTAAAATTTTCGTTCCATTTTGAGAAGGTAAGATCGACCTATGCTTTGGGACTTGAATCAAATTTCAATGATGATTTATTTTTTTCTTTTCAGTCCATACCTCCTATTGAAACTAACCTTTTACATTTTTGTGAATGTAACCCTTTAAAAAGCACGAGCTGTCATGGTGCTTCGTCACCCACCCAAGTTGATTGAGATAAAAGGTTTGTTTTACATTATCTGTCTGAAGAGAGAAGATTCATCTTGTTTGAAAAAGGTAAAACTGAACATAAATTTTCTTCTCTTCAAGATCGACAAGGTAAAGTTTACGAAAATTTTCAAATACCTTTACTCTATTCGAATGTTGTTGAAAATCTTTTTGATGGTTTGATGTTTGGAAATTGTTTGTACCTTGTTGTGATTGATTGTTGTCTTTGGCCTAGTAGTGATCCGTTTGTGTTGGAAAATGATTACACAAATCTTGTTGTTAATAAGCGAAAGAGTGATTTAGTTTCCAATTGGCCATGGTACACTTTGCGTGTACATTCCCATGAATTGTTATTTTTGAATAAACATATTGAAATGTTTTGGATGAGGAATAATGTGTTTAAGTGCCTGCCATCGTTTACAACCAATTATACCTTGATCCAACTTAGTCTTCATGTTTGCAGCGTTGGTCTAATGAAACTCTTTGATAAATTTACGTATGCTTGCTTTGACCAATTGAGATTTTTGGCATATGTTCGATTGAATGAATTTTTTATGAACTATCGAACACATTTGAATCTGACTCCTTTGAGTTTTTTTTTATTGGATGTGGTAAGAATTTTTCAGGTTTGTGTGACATCTTCCATCCCATTTGACCGAGGAAAACCATGCATGAGTCAAAGTTCTCCCATGGACAAATGGCTCGACTTGAGGACAAGTCGCCTAAAAGAGGGGGGGAATGATACGATCACGACCTGGAGTGCATCAAGTTCGAGCAAGGACTCAATGGTGTTGCCTCAAGGACCAATTACGCGAGCTCGAGCTAAGCAATTCAAGGAGGCCATTTCGGCCTTAGTTAATCAAGTGTGGGGCGAGGCTTTGGTTGGAGAAATAGATCGAGTTGGGACCAGCTTAATAAAGTGTCCTTGCAACATTTTGCAAACTAATTTCAGCTCAATTTCCGCTCCTTGAACCCGTTCCAACTAAATTGAACTTTTATTTATTTCTTTTAGCTTTGCATTTAGTTTGCATTTTAATACTTGCATTTAAGCCTCTTAGTTTAATAAATGAGTTGCTGGTCATTAATACAACTCATCTTAGTTTAATTAAATGAGTTTATTTGATGAATTTAATTTAATGAGTTGCTTCTTTAATTAATCTAGTTACTAGGTTAATTTATTGGTGCATGAGTTAAAGTTCATTAAATACTTCTTTTAATTAACTAGTTGTTGGAATAAATGATGCATAAGTGTGTGTTCATTTATTTACGTAGTTTTTAATTTGTTTAAAGCTTAATAATTGAATAAATGTGATGGTTACATATGTTTTAATTGCAGGTGACTTTTCAATTCACAAAGGCTGTTACGCATTCAATAAAGGAGACTTTTTAAGTTATTTTGGTTACAAAAGAGGGGGCTGTTATAAAGGAAGCATTAAGCATCATGAAAAGAGAGTTTAAAGGAGCATTTCATGTCCTTTAAAACCTGGTAGCAGCTTGTTCAAATACCCCAACGTTTTTTTTTGCTACTTAATGGACAATTTATGCATTGCAAATTTCATTAAAGTGGCTGGAGTCTATTCAACTAGCCAAAGGGAAAATCAAGAGTCATTTTTCAAGCCTTTAAGGACATTAATTCAGCTAGTATCAGAGAGGAGTTATTGACTCTAGAATTTCAAAAGTCTTTAATTTATAATTAGCCCTTTAATAGCACTTTACTATGTGACCATTCGGCTAGCTCATTTTAGCCTTATAAATTCATGTAACCAAGCCTTTTGGGACACTACTTTTTGGAATATTTTTGTTAATGATATTCTGCCAAATTTGTGAGGCAAACTTTTCCCTGTTTTCGTTCAAAGATTTGTTGGCTACCTAGTGTTCTAGTTGTGTCATCCATTTTCTTTGTTGAAAACCGAACTTATCACTACTCGTAGTGTGGCGTTCAAACATGCCAAGGTTCCTACTTTGCTAAGTAGTGGGTCGAGGTTCTCATATTCTCCATCCGACCACCTTGAAAACTTATAAACATTTAGGTCAATATTTTCTAATATTGGTTCGTGTTTGTTTTTGAGATCATTTTCATTTCTATTCCATTCCATCTTTTCGTTTCATTATAACCAAACCTACAAAAACTTTATATCCATAAACCCATCTACATAAACTTCATATCCATAAACCCATCTTTGAATCCTTTTACATAGCTTCCGCCATTATTTACGTTAAAACATCCTTTTGAACAAATCAAACGCTACTTCTTCGTAGACAATCGGGCAAACTCACATACGACTTGACTCACCCCAAGGCGGATCGTATCATTTGGTATCAGAGCTACAAAAACAAGGAGTACGAGCATTCAAAATTACTCCAGGAATAGTCTGTGACTCATCAAGTAAGTTTCAAAAAAAATGAAAAAAAAAACAAAATCTGAAAATTTGAACATAGTTTTACTCCTTTTCCATTTTTCAATCCTGAAACTTTTACCCTCTCATCCACTTCCATCCTTGACCTTTTCGCCACACTAAACCCGAATTAATTTCTTTCTTGTAAGCCTACCTAGTTGTAAATCACATCATCCCTTGTTACCCATTTGAAACCGACCACCAGACTAAGGTTAAGCCTTGGCGAATCTGCTTACGAAATCACGAGAAAGGTAAAGAGAGGTAAAAGGCACGAGTGTTGTGAGAGCATTAGAGTGTTGAAAAAGCCGATCTTGAAAGCAAACACGAGTGTGAGTGCCATTCAAATTTTATTGTGAGTGACTAGTGAGGTTTGTGGTAAGGTATTCATTTTCTGTTTTGTTTTATTCATTTTTCTTTTCATCTATTAATCATGTCTCGAGAAGAGTTTTCAGCCTTTGAATTTCAATATTTGTTGAAAGAGATGGAGTGCATGCTCGATCGAAAAATCAAGCCTGTCTGATGTGACCACGTCCCAAGCACCACCAAGCTTGAATCTTGTTTCCCTCGAGCTCCCAAAGGGACCAATGACTCGAGTTAGGTCCAAGCAAATTCATGAAGCTATTTTAGCTTTATTGTTCAAGTTTTGGAAGGAGAATCAGCTCGTTGAAGATGGGGAAGCTCGATCCAACTCCTTGAAGAAACCATGCACCTTAATGCAAGCTAATTTCAGCTCAATTCCAGCTCCCTTAGCTCAATTCGACTTCAATCAGCTCACTTGAGCTCAATTCCACCTATTTGAGCTCAATTTAGCTTCTTTCCAGCTCGTTAATTTTATTATTTGAATAATTTGAGTGATAGTTTTATTTTAATTATTTTTACTACAGCTCATAACCGAATTTTCTAGCTCAATTTAGCTCATCAAGAATTTTGACTATCATTGAGCTAGCCGAATTTATTATTAATTATATTTTATTTATGTCTTTATTTTAATTTGTTAAATATGTCTTGATATTATTTAATTTAAGCTGAATGTACCTTGAATCTAATTTGTTTATATCTTTTGTAGGTACATCCACATGTGGGAACACAATTAATGAGGATTCATGAACATTTCTGGTTCAATGTATGTTCGGGTACATGCATGACTACCTACAACGAATGGTTGCCTTAAAGATGATGCATGAATGATTCAATACAATGAATGGAAGAGTGCATGAATATCCACCTACATGCATCGGTTGCTGACCATTGAATTTCCTATGCACCTATTCGGCCAAAAGACATCTTTTGAAGTGTCCATTCACACCTTGACCGAATCTAGACAAAGCTATTGGCATCCCATGCATTCATCAGCCCTCAAGTACATTTCTTTACTCATGAAGTTGGCCATTGAACATCCATACAACCGAATTTGGACATCACTTTTAATGGATACATTTCTAGTTTAGTTTTACACATTTAAAGCCGAATTACTTAGTCTTTAAGCTTGTTTAGTATGACTATTCAGCTATCATCTGAACTCTATAAATAGTTCATTTCTCTTTGTAAAAAGGTTAGACAATTCTGATTATTAAACTTGATTGTGAGGTTTCCTCCTATCCTATTTCGTACGAGTCTCGTTTTGACTTATCTAGCTCGTTAGTGGCGTCAACCCGACTCCTTGAACTTATCACCATCCTGGTGTGGCGTTCATCCACCTTTTTATACCTTTGGTTCCTACCTCTCTATAGGTAACGGGTCAAGGTCCATCTTCGACTTCCATTAAACCACCTTAAGCAATATAAGTCCCGGGGCAATACTTTACATGGTATTGAATCGTTCTTCGCTTGAGTTCAATTTCCATTCCATTTTATCTATCTACTTAAACTTTATTTCTTTGTTAAACCGAACCTATCCATTCTCCAAACCAAGCCATTTTTGAACCCTTTTAATTACTTTCGCTTAAAACAACTCCATAAAGTTATCTCCATTCGACATCAACCAATACTTCTCGTCGACGATCAGGCAACTTAAGTGAACTCGACTCCATCAACCGAGCCGGATCACATCACTGTCCAAGAAAAGCTAGACCATCGAGCAAGATTTCAACGAAAGCAAATTGTTCCAAGTCAGAAAAAGGAGTCAAGAACATCACGGAGACACACATCTGATGACTACTCGAGAAGAGATTTCTATCGTGATACCTATTCGACAAAAAATTTGAGTAGAAAGAAAGAAAGCTTCGAGTCTAAGGTCTTTCGAGATAACGAATGAGGGAGCCCAAGTAACTCTTTGTATGCATCCACGAAGACTCATTCTCGAAGAATTGATCGTGAACTCTATCTAAATGATTTCACATCTTTCGAACAAAATACTTATCATGCTGATTCACTTGTATTATCTTCAAGTTGTAAAGAAAAAATGAGAGAAAAAGAAATGAAAGAGAGGCAAGAGGCGAGTAAGAGAGAAGATGAGAGATTCTTGAAAGAGATTGAGAAAGTCATTGAAAAAGCCGTTGGAAAAGACGAAGACGAAAAGCAAAAAGAGATCAAAAGAAAAGAGAGGCAAGAAAAGATTATGAGAGAAAATGAGAGAATCTTGAATGAAATCGAGAAAAGAAACAAAGAAATGAAAGACAAAGAAAAAGAGATAGAGAGTGAAAAAGAAAATGAGATTGAAAAAGAGAATGAAAAAGAGTTTGAGAGAGAGAAAGAATGTGAACAAGAAAAAAGAGTGGAAAAAGAAATTGAGATAAAAGAAACGAGTGATTCAGAAGAAATAGAATCGAGTGAAAACGATGTTAGTGAGCAAGCGAGATTCTTTCTACTAACACTTCTGCACGATCTTTTTGTGATCTTTCTTTTCAGGTTCCTAAAAGTCTGTGCAACCAAATCCAACTCCGATACCTTCAAAATTAGAGGCGTTTTCAGTTGTTTGAAAAAGGTAAGTTCGTGGACGACCGCCACCCATTGGAAATCGAAGGTAAGGAAGGTAAGGAATCTTTGTTTATCGAGTCAAGGCTGTCTGATTTAAAAATTACTCATAATGGTTTTGATGGCATAACTTTTGAAAAATTTCCATCTTTTGATTTGGCTAATTGTTGTTCATATATTAATGTTAACGATGTTGATTCAAAATTGGCCATGGAGATTCCGTCTTATGACATGTTTTATAACGACAATTCTGTTGATTCTGTTGGATTGGTTCATCCTGTGCAAATTGTGAATGTGTGTGATAGTAGTTTTTCACGTTTTGATTTGTTTGATTATAAAAATTCTTTGAATTCATCTTTCTGTTTAAACGTGCCTATTCAAATGATTTGTGATGGATTTGAATTTTTGAAAGGTCGCATGATCACAACTTCTTTGCTCGATATATGCGTTAAAAGTTTTTTGCATGAAATAATTGATCTGTTTGACTTTGTTCTTCAAGATAAATCTCTGAAATTTTGTGCGAGATTTCCATGCTTTGATCTATCTGTTCGAGTAGAAATTACGATGCAAGATTGTTTGAGTATTTGCATGTTAAGTTTCCTTTGATTTACTTCCATGATAACATGTTGCATCGGTTCTTTGGTGATAAAATGAATATGCTTGGTTGTGCCAATTTTTCAAGTCTAATTGAACGAGTGAAATTTGAATCATGCGATGAGTTGATTATATTTTCCTTATTTAACATGTTGCCTGCTAAATCAAATGACCAAGTTCGTGTGTTCAAGCCTGGTATTTGCTACATGAATTCATTTTATGGAAACATTAAGCACTTTGCATCATTTGCATTCAAATTATGTTTGCTTGATATTCGAACTTTTGATAAGAAGGTGAAATTCAATGATTTGGGTTTCAATTTTGATTCGTTTACTAATTACCTTGTTTGGCCACATCTAAAATTTTCGTTCCATTTTGAGAAGGTAAGATCGACCTATGCTTTGGGACTTGAATCAAATTTCAATGATGATTTATTTTTTTCTTTTCAGTCCATACCTCCTATTGAAACTAACCTTTTACATTTTTGTGAATGTAACCCTTTAAAACGCATGAGCTGTCATGGTGCTTCGTCACCCACCCAAGTTGATCGAGATAAAAGGTTTGTTTTACATTATCTGTCTGAAGAGAGAAGATTCATCTTGTTTGAAAAAGGTAAAACTGAACATAAATTTTCTTCTCTGCAAGATCGATAAAATAAAGTTTACGAAAATTTTCAAATACCTTTACTCTATTCGAATGTTGTTGAAAATCTTTTTGATGGTTTGATGTTTGGAAATTGTTTGTACCTTGTTGTGATTGATTGTTGTCTTTGGCCTAGTAGTGATCCGTTTGTGTTGGAAAGTGATTACACAAATCATGTTGTTAATAAGCGAAAGAGTGATTTAGTTTCCAATTGGCCATGGTACACTTTGCGTGTACATTCCCATGAATTGTTATTTTTGAATAAACATATTGAAATGTTTTGGATGAGGAATAATGTGTTTAAGTGCCTGCCATCGTTTACAACCAATTATACCTTGATCCAACTTAGTCTTCATGTTTGCAACGTTGGTCTAACGAAACTCTTTGATAAATTTACGTATGCTTGCTTTGACCAATTGAGATTTTTGGCATATGTTCGATTGAATGAATTTTTTATGAACTATCGAACACATTTGAATCTGACTCCTTTGAGTTTTTTTTATTGGTTGTGGTAAGAATTTTTCAGGTTTGTGCGACATTTTTCATCCCATTTGACTGAGGAAAACCATGCATGAGTCAAAGTTCTCCCATGGACAAACGGCTCGACTTGAGGACAAGTCGCCTAAAAGAGGGGGGGAATGATACGATCGCGCCCAGGAGTGCATCAAGTTCGAGCAAGGACTCAATGGTGCTGCCTCAAGGACCAATTACGTGAGCTCGAGCTAAGCAATTCAAGGAGGCCATTTCGGCCTTAGTTAATCAAGTGTGGGGTGAGGCTTTGGTTGGAGAAATAGATCGAGTTGGGACCAGTTTAATAAAGTGTCCTTCCAACATTTTGCAAACTAATTTCAGCTCAATTTTCGCTCCTTGAACCCGTTCCAACTAAATTGAACTTTTATTTATTTCTTTTAGCTTTGCATTTAGTTTGCATTTTAATACTTGGATTTAAGCCTCTTAGTTTAATAAATGAGTTGCTGGTCATTAATACAACTCATCTTAGTTTAATTAAATGAGTTTATTTGATGAATTTAATTTAATGAGTTGCTTCTTTAATTAATCTAGTTACTAGGTTAGTTTATTGGTGCATGAGTTAAAGTTCATTAAATACTTCTTTTAATTAACTAGTTGTTGGAATAAATGATGCATAAGTGTGTGTTCATTTAATTACGTAGTTGCTAATTTGTTTAAAGCTTAATAATTGAATAAATGTGACGGTTACATATGTTTTAATTGCAGGTGACTTTTCAATTCACAAAGGCTGTTACGCATTCAATAAAGGAGACTTTTCAAGTTATTTTGGTTACAAAAGAGGGGGCTGTTATAAAGGAAGCATGAAGCATCATTAAAAGAGAGTTTAAAGGAGCATTTCATGTCCTTTAAAATTTGGTAGCAGCTTGTTCAAATACCCCAACGTTTTTTTTGCTACTTAATGGACAATTTATGCATTGCAAATTTCATTAAAGTGGCTGGAGTCTATTCAACTAGCCAAAGGGAAAATCAAGAGTCATTTTTCAAGCCTTTAAGGACATTAATTCAGCTAGTTGAAGAGAGGAGTTATTGACTCTAGAATTTCAAAAGTCTTTAATTTATAATTAGCCCTTTAATAGCACTTTACTATGTGACCATTCGGCTAGCTCATTTTAGCCTCATAAATTCTTGTAACCAAGCCTTTTGGGACAATACTTTTTGGAATATTTTTGTTAATGATATTCTGCCAAATTTGTGAGGCAAACTTTTCTCTGTTTTCGTTCAAAGATTTGTTGGCTACCTAGTGTTCTAGTTGTGTCATCCATTTTCTTTGTTGAAAATCGAACTTATCACTACTCGTAGTGTGGCGTTCAAACATGCCAAGGTTCCTACTTTACTAAGTAGTGGGTCGAGGTTCTCATATTCTCCATCCAACCACCTTGAAATCTTATAGACATTTGGGTCAAAATTTTCTAATATTGGCTCGTGTTTGTTTTCGAGATCATTTTCATTTCCATTCCATTCCATCTTTTCGTTTCATTATAACCAAACCTACAAAAACTTTATATCCATAAACCCAACTACATAAACTTCATATCCATAAACCCATCTTTGAATCCTTTTACATAGCTTCTGCCATTATTTACGTTAAAACATCCTTTTGAACAAATCGAACACTACTTCTTCTTAGACGATCGGGAAAACTCACATACGACTTGACTCACCCCGAGGCGGATCGTATCATTTGGTATCAGAGCTACAAAAATGAGGATTACGAGCATTCAAAATTACTCCAGGAATAGTCTGTGACTCATCAAGTAAGTTTCAAAAAAAAAAACAAAATCTGAAAATTTGAACATAGTTTTACTCTTTCTCCATTTTTCTATCCTAAAACTTTTACCCTCTTATCCACTTCCATCCTTTACCTTTTCACCACACTATACCCGAATTAATTTCTTTCTTGTAAGCCTACCCAGTTTTAAATCAAATCATCCTTTGTTACCCATTTGAAACTGACCTCCTAGACTAAGGTTAAGCCTTGGCGAATCTGCTTACGAAATCACGAGAAAGGTAAAGAGAGGTAAAAGGCACGAGTGTTGTGAGAGCATTAGAGTGTTGAAAAAGCCGATCTTGAGTGCAAACACGAGTGTGAGTGCCATTCAAATTTTATTGTGAGTGACTAGTGAGGTTTGTGGTAAGATATTCATTTTCTATTTTGTTTTATTCATTTTTCTTTTCATCTATTAATCATGTCTCGAGAAGAGTTTTCAGCCTTTGAATTTCAATATTTGTTGAAAGAGATGGAGTGCATGCTCGATCGAAAAATCAAGCCTGTCTAAGAAAAGCTAGACCATCGAGCAAGAGTTCAACGAAAGCAAATTGTTCCAAGTCAGAAAAAGGAGTCAAGAACATCACGGAGACACACATCTGATGACTACTCGAGAAGAGATTTCTATCGTGATACCTATTCGACAAGAAATTTGAGTAGAAAGAAAGAAAGCTTCGAGTCTAAGGTCTTTCGACATAACGAACGAGGGAGCCCAAGTAACTCTTCGTATGCATCCACGAAGACTCATTCTCGAAAAATTGATCTTGATTTCTATCTAAATGATTTCACATCTTTCGAACAAAATACTTATCATGCTGATTCACTTGTATTATCATCAAGTTGTAAAGAAAAAATGAGAGAAAAAGAAATGAAAGAGAGGCAAGAGGCAAGTAAGAGAGAAAATGAGAGATTCTTGAAAGAGATTGAGAAAGTCATTGAAAAAGCCGTTGAAAAAGAAAAAGAACAAAAAGAGATCAAAAGAAAAGAGAGGCAAGAAAAGATTATGAGAGAAAATGAGAGAATCTTGAATGAAATCGAGAAAGGAAACAAAGAAATGAAAGAAAAAGAAAAAGAGATTGAGAGTGAAAAAGAAAATGAGATTGAAAAAGAGAATGAAAAAGAGTTTGAGAGAGAGAGAATTTGAACAAGAAAAAAGAGTGGAAAAAGAAATTGAGATAAAAGAAACGAGTGATTCAGAAGAAATAGAATCGAGTGAAAACGATGTTAATGAGCAAGCGAGGATTCTTTCTACTAACACTTCTGCTCGATCTTTTTGTGATCTTTCTTTTCAGGTTCCTAAATGATACGATCGCGACCTAGAGTGCATCAAGTTCGAGCAAGGACTCAATGGTGCTGCCTCAAGGACCAATTACGCAAGCTCGAGCTAAGCAATTCAAGGAGGCCATTTCGGCCTTAGTTAATCAAGTGTGCGGCGAGGCTTTGGTTGGAGAAATAGATCGAGTTGGGACCAGCTTAATAAAGTGTCCTTGCAACATTTTGCAAACTAATTTCAGCTCAATTTTCGCTCCTTGAACCCTTTCCAACTAAATTGAACTTTAATTTATTTATTTTAGCTTTGCATTTAGTTTGCATTTTAATACTTGCATTTAAGCCTCTTAGTTTAATAAATGAGTTGCTGGTCATTAATACAACTCATCTTAGTTTAATTAAATGAGTTTATTTGATGAATTTAATTTAATGAGTTGCTTCTTTAATTAATCTAGTTACTAGGTTAATTTATTGGTGCATGAGTTAAAGTTCATTAAATACTTCTTTTAATTAACTAGTTGTTGGAATAAATGATGCATAAGTGTGTGTTCATTTATTTACGTAGTTGTTAATTTGTTTAAAGCTTAATAATTGAATAAATGTGACGGTTACATATGTTTTAATTGCAGGTGACTTTTCAATTCACAAAGGCTGTTACGCATTCAATAAAGGAGACTTTTCAAGTTATTTTGGTTACAAAATAGGGGGCTGTTATAAAGGAAGCATTAAGCATCATTAAAAGAGAGTTTAAAGGAGCATTTCATGTCCTTTAAAATCTGGTAGCATCTTGTTCAAATACCCCAACGTTTTTTTTGCTACTTAATGGACAATTTATGCATTGCAAATTTCATTAAAGTGGCTGGAGTCTATTCAACTAGCCAAAGGGAAAATCAAGAGTCATTTTTCAAGCCTTTAAGGACATTAATTCAGCTAGTTGAAGAGAGGAGTTATTGACTCTAGAATTTCAAAAGTCTTTAATTTATAATTAGCCCTTTAATAGCACTTTACTATGTGACCGTTAGGCTAGCTCATTTTAGCCTTATAAATTCATGTAACCAAGCCTTTTGGGACACTACTTTTTGGAATATTTTTGTTAATGATATTCTGTCAAATTTGCGAGGCAAACTTTTCTCTGTTTTCGTTCAAAGATTTGTTGGCTACCTAGTGTTCTAGTTGTGTCATCCATTTTCTTTGTTGAAAACCGAACTAATCACTACTCGTAGTGTGGCGTTCAAACATGCCAAGGTTCCTACTTTGCTAAGTAGTGGGTCGAGGTTCTCATATTCTCCATCCGACCACCTTGAAAACTTATAAACATTTGGGTCAATATTTTCTAATATTGGTTCGTGTTTGTTTTTGAGATCATTTTCATTTCCATTCCATTCCATCTTTTCGTTTCATTATAACCAAACCTACAAAAACTTTATATCCATAAACCCATCTACATAAACTTCATATCCATAAACCCATCTTTGAATCCTTTTACATAGCTTCCGCCATTATTTATGTTAAAACATCCTTTTGAACAAATCGAACGCTACTTCTTCATAGATGATCGGGCAAACTCACATACGACTCGACTCACCCCGAGGTGGATCGTATCATTTGGTATCAGAGCTACAAAAATGAGGAGTACGAGCATTCAAAATTACTCCAGGAATAGTCTGTGACTCATCAAGTTTCAAAAAGAAAACGAAAAAAACGAAAAAAATTTCAAACAAAAATTCTGAAAAAAAACAAAATCTGAAAATTTGAACATAGTTTTACTTCTTCTCCATTTTTCAATCCTGAAACCTTTGCCCTCTCATCCACTTCCATCCTTGACCTTTTCGCCACACTATACCCGAATTATTCTCTTTCTTGTAAGCCTACCCAGTTGTAAATCACATCATCCCTTGTTACCCATTTGAAACCGACCACCTAGACTAAGGTTAAGCCTTGGCGAATCTGCTTACGAAATCACAAGAAAGGTAAAGAGAGGTAAAAGGCACGAGTGTTGTGAGAGCATTAGAGTGTTGAAAAAGCCGATCTTGAGTGCAAACACGAGTGTGAGTGCCATTCAAATTTTATTGTGAACGACTAGTGAGGTTTGTGGTAAGGTATTCATTTTCAGTTTTGTTTTATTCATTTTTCTTTTCATCTGTTAATCATGTCTCGAGAAGAGTTTTCATCCTTTGAATTTCAATATTTGTTGAAAGAGATGGAGTGTATGCTCGATCGAAAAATCAAGCCTGTCCAAGAAAAGCTAGACCATCGAGCAAGATTTCAACGAAAGCAAATTGTTCCAAGTCAGAAAAAGGAGTCAAGAACTGATACGACCTCGGTTTAGTAGTTGAACCCGAGTCGTTTAGTTCCCGATCGTAAACAAAGAAGTATATTAGACCAGAAGAAGATAGAATATATTTGAGTTCAAAGAAGTAAAGTAAGTCCGTGCAAAGTTGGATATGGATTTGGTTTAAGTCGAAATGGTATAACTAGAATGGTCGAGTTCGGTTTAGGATTAATTAAGAAATGGTATTTGGTTTTGGTACGTTTTGGTATTTGGGAATTGGTACGAAATGGGAAGGGATTTGGTACGAAATGGTAATGGTTCAAAAAGGTCAAGAGTGAACCAACACTAAAGAAAAGTGTCGACCCGAAACTTATAGGACCAAATTGAGTTGGAAATGGTTGATAAGAACCTTGACCCGATACTTAGTAAAGTATGAACCAAAGGTATCAAAGGTGAACGCCACACTCGGGTTTAGGGAGTGATAAGTTCGAAAGGAAGACTCGGAAAGACGCCACTAGAAGCTAGATAAGTGTTACGGGTCCCGAACGAAATTTGAGAGAAAATGCCTCACAAATTTGGCAGCAATTCGTTACTTAAAAATGTCAAAAATTCTTTACAAAGTAAAATTTCAGCTATTTATAAGCAACACCTAAGCTAGCCGAATGGTCACTTACATTCCTTAAAAATTAAGCAAATGAATCACTTAAATGAACTAGCTAGATTCGGCTGAACATGGAGCTCCATTAGACACCTTCTAGATGAAGCATTGGACTTGGAAAAACTTGGATGATGCATGGATAGCTAGGTTCGGCCAATGGGCATAAATTAGCTCATTTATGTTGCAACTTTTGGCTGAAAAGTGACCAGCAATTAAGAGGGTAATGAGCAGCCAATTCAAGTGTGAAAGCTCAACATTGAAGAGTCATGGAGTGTGAACACATGGAACCGAAAAGCCAATATGCATCCAGCAAATGTGAAAGGATTAATTGACAGCTTTGGAGTTGGAAACATTAGCTCTCTTGACTGAATAGTCACCTAGGAATGCCAAATTCAGCTCACCAATTTGATGCATGTATCTCCAGGTTCATTGAATCTATTGTGCATGCACCAAGCTTAAATGCTCCATCCACATTCGGCCAACCTACATAAAACATGAATGAGCTCAAATTAATGTAATATTAGCTGAACATAATTAAAATAAAACTTTGACAAGTTAAACACATTAATTCGGCACTAAAAATCTGCACATATAATTTAGTTTGGACAAGACACATTAAAACATGTAATGAAATTTGACTCATTAAAAATGCATAAAACATATTAATAAGCTGTAAAAATTAAGACAAACTAATGACATGTAAAAATAACTCAATTAAGATGCAAAATTAAATTTCTCCAGATTTTAAATTATGCAAACAACTAAAATTAATTGAGCTGTAATAAACTAATTAAATTGACTCAAAATAATTATTCAGCTACTAAATTAATGTCCAATTGATATTGAGCTGAATCGTAAGTATTTGAGCTGAAATTGAGCTGATTCGAGCTCATTGAGCTGAAATGGAATTTAATTCAGCTCGTAGTAAAGTGCACGAAAAGCTCATCGGATTAGTCCAAGCTTCTTCGATGTGTCCAACTAAAGTCTCGCCCCAAACTTGATCTACTAAGGCCGAAACTGCCTCCTTGAATTGTTTGGCTCGTGATCGGGTGATAGGACCTTGAGGTAGCTCCAAAGGCTCCTTTCTCGAACTAGGTAGGACTTGAGGTACGGCCGCATCATCCTCCCCCTCTTCAAAGCGATTTGCCCTCAAATCAGAATCTGCATCAAAAGGGGATAAATCAGAGACATTAAAACTTGCACTTATGTTATACTCACCTGGTAGATCAAGTCGATAAGAATTCTCGTTGATTCGTTCCAAGACTTGAAAAGGGCCATCACCATGCGGTAGTAGCTTTGACCTTCGTTGGGCTGGAAAACGTTCCTTTCTCATGTGAACCCAAACCCAATCACCAGGTTCGAAGATAATTCTTTTACGACCCTTTTTCGCTTTCCTAGCATAACTTTCGGTTCTTGCTTCAATGTTTGCTCGAACTTTCCGATGTAACTCCTTTACATTCTCGGCCTTCTTTTTAGCATCTGCATGAATAAGTTGATCGTTAGGTAAAGATAATAAATCTAAAGGAGTTAACGGATTAAATCCATAAACAATTTCAAAAGGAGAGTGTTTGGTTGCCGAGTGAACGGATCGATTATACGCAAATTCTACATGTGGCAAACACTCCTCCCACGACTTAAGATTTTTCCGTATGATGGCTCGTAACAAAGTTGATAGCACTCGGTTGACCACTTCCGTTTGTCCATCTGTTTGGGGGTGGCAAGTGGTTGAGAACAACAACTTAGTTCCAAGCTTTCCCCAAAGCGATCTCCAAAAATGGCTCAAAAACTTCACATCTCGATCAGAAACAATCGTCCTCGGGATGCCATGCAAACGAACAATTTCCTTAAAGAAAAGATTAGCAATGTGAATGGCATCATCAGTTTTTGAACAAGAAATAAAATGAGACATTTTGGAAAAACGATCAACAACAACAAAAATAGAATCCTTCCCCGTTTTAGTCCTAGGCAATCCAAGGACAAAATCCATGGAAATGTCCTCCCAAGGTGCGTCGGGTATAGGGAGCGGCGTATACAACCCGTGCGGCTTAATCTTGGATTTGGCCTTCTTGCACGTCACACATCGCGCACACACTCGTTCAACGTCCTTTTTCATTTTCGGCCAATAAAAATGCTCTTGGAGGGTTGCTAAGGTTTTTCCAACGCCAAAATGGCCCATAAGGCCTCCGCCATGCGCCTCATGTACTAATAGGTCTCGTATGGAACTCCGCGGCACACATAATTTTCCTTCTCTAAAAAGGAATCCGTCGCTCCTATAAAACTTATCAATAGCAACACTTTCACAAGCAACAAATATTTCTCCAAAATCATCATCAGTAGGATATAAATCTTTTACCAATGCAAAACCAAGCAGTTTAGAGTCCAAATACGACAAAAGGGTATACCTTCTTGAAAGAGCATCAGCTACGATATTTTCCTTACCCTTTTTATACTTAATGACATAGGGAAATGACTCCAAATACTCTACCCACTTAGCATGGCGTTTGTTTAATTTGTGTTGTCCTTTAATGTGCTTTAACGCTTCATGATCCGAATGGATCACGAACTCCTTCGGCCACAAATAGTGTTGCCAATCTCGAGAGCGCGGATAAGTGCATACATCTCCTTGTCATAAACGGGGTAGTTTAGCACGGCACCATTCAACTTTTCACTAAAGTAAGCGATCGGCCTCCCGTCTTGAGTTAACACGGCACCTATTCCAACACCTGAGGCATCACACTCAATTTCAAATGTTTTAGAAAAATCAGGCAGTGCTAACAACGGAGCTTTAGTAAGACAATCTTTAATAATATTAAAAGAATTTTCTTGCTCTTCGCCCCAATGAAAAGTCGAATTCTTCTTGATAGTGCTTGTCAACGGTGCAGCCAACGTGCTAAAGTTGGGTACAAATCGCCTATAGAAACTTGCTAGGCCATGGAAGCTTCGCACTTGGCTTATGCTCGTCGGTCTCGGCCATTCTTGAATCGCCTTAATCTTTTCGCTATCTACTTCGAGGCCCTCCGAGCTAACCACGAAACCTAAAAAGATAACTTTGTCAGAACAAAATGTACACTTTTTAAGATTAGCATACAAAGTCTCTTTTCTAAGAACTTCCAAAACAGCTCGCAAATGAATTACATGCTCATCCATCGATTTGCTATAAATGAGGATATCATCAAAATACACAACGCAAAACTTACCAATGAAATTTCGTAAAACATAGTTCATAAGTCTCATAAAAGTGCTAGGGGCGTTGGTTAAGCCGAATGGCATTACCAACCATTCATACAAACCATGTTTCGTTTTAAAAGCGGTTTTCCACTCGTCACCTTCGCGCATTCGAATCTGATGGTATCCGCTTTTGAGATCAATTTTTGAGAATAACTTGGCACCACTTAACTGATCGAGCATATCATCTAAACGCGGTATGGGATGCCTATACTTGATGGTGATTTTATTTACGGCACGGCAATCGACGCACATGCACCATGTTCCGTCCTTCTTTGGTACCAACAAAATCGGTATAGCGCATGGACTAAGGCTCTCTCAAATATAGCCCTTTTCCATGAGTTCGTTGATTTGACGTTGAAGCTCTTTGGTTTCTTCGGGATTGGTTTGGTATGCTGGCCGATTAGGAATAACAGCTCCCGGCATTAAATCGATTTGGTGCTCAATCCCACGAAGTGGTGGCAAACCACTTGGCACTTCATCCGAAAAAACGTCTTTGAAATCCTGCAAGAGAGACAAAATAGAAGAAGGGGGATCTCTGGATAAGTCGTTAGTATTAAACAAATTTTCCTTATACATAAGTACAAGGATCGATTGTTTTGCCAAAAACGCTTTTCGAACATCACTTGCTTTTGCAAAGACATTCAATTTTTCACTCACTTTTTCTTTTTCTTCTTTTTCTTTTATCGCTCTCTTTTCATTCTCTTTTTTGAATTTTCTTTTCTTTTTTCATTTTTCTTTTCTTTTGTATTTTCTCTCTTTTCTTTTTCTCTCATTTGATCTACAGAATTTTTCAACTTAAGTTGATCCTCATAAACTTGCTTTGGCGTCAATGGTGCTAAGGTTACATTTCTCCCCAGATGCTTGAAAGAATATCGATTTGAGTAACCATCGTGCATAACTCGACGATCGAATTGCCATGGACGGCCCAATAACAAGTGACCCGCGTGCATCGGAACAACATCGCAAAGTACTTCATCGGAATATTTTCCAATGGAAAAGGAGACTAGAACTTGCTTTGTCACCTTTAACTCTCCTCCATCGTTGAGCCATTGAAGTTTGTACGGAGTTGGATGCTTGGTGGTTGGTAGATTTAATTTTTCCACCATGAGAGTGCTCGCTACGTTCGTACAACTTCCTCCATCGATGATGACACTACATAGCTTTCCTTGTACTTGACAACGAGTATGGAAGATGTTCTCTCGTTGTTGTTTATCGTCGATGCTTTGGATGCTTATACTTCTTTTAACAACGAGGAGTTCTCCATCAAGAGCGTGTTCAACTTCTTCATCGTTTTCAGAAACGATTTCGGGCTCGTCTTCAAGTTCTTCCTCCTCCGATTCGATTTCTCCATTTGCTCGAACCACCATGACATTGCGGTTGGGACATTGACTCGCAATATGGCCCCTTCCAAGGCACTTAAAACACTTAATATCTCTTGAACGATTAGCAAATGAATCGGTTGCCTTACCTTTGCTCGTATCGCCCATAGGTTTGTTTGCTTTGGTAGGCACCATTGGCTCTTTGGCACGGATTGGTGGATTAGTTTTACTCGAACTTTGCCCCCATCTAGTTGTGCTTGGGGTAGGAAAACTTCGAGTGGTACTCTTTCGCTTGAGTTGCTTCTCCACCTTAATGGCCATGTGTACCATGTCCACTATCTTAACATAATGTTGGAGTTCCACAATGTTAGCGATATCTCGGTTGAGACCAGCAAGGAATCGCGCCATTGTTGCTTCACGATCTTCTTGGACATCGGCTCGGATCATTGCGATCTCCATCTCTTTGAAATAATCCTCAACACTCTTTGAACCTTGAGTGAGATTTTGAAGCTTTTGATAGAGTTCCCGATGATAGTAGGAAGGAATGAAACGACGTCGCATCACGGCCTTCATCTCGGCCCAAGTGGATATTGGTCGTTCCCCATTCCTTCTTCGGCTCGTAGTAAGTTGATCCCACCATATCATAGCATAATCGGAGAATTCTATGGCCGCCAACTTCACCTTTTTGATCTCGGAATAGTTGTGACAATCGAAGACCAATTCAATCTTCTTTTCCCACTCCAAGTAAGCTTCCGGATCAGACTTTCCTTGAAAGGATGGAATAGATAGTTTAATGTTCCTTAAGTCGTCATCCATACGTCTTTGATTCCGATTACCTCGGTTCCTTCAACCTCTCCGTCCTTCACTTATGTTTGATCCTTGATCACTTTCGACTTCATTCAGATCATATAGGTCGTCTTGATTGATTTCCAATTGGTCTCGCCCTCTTTGCGGCCCTTGGGGTGTACGCTCTCGTTGATTTCCCAATTCAACTCGATCCAATCGTTCGTTAATAGATTCTAACTCACCTCGGATCATGCGTTGGATTTCTCGTAACAAAGCTTGTTGAGCCAAATCCGGCACTCCACCTCCTCCAGGCGCAATGTTTCGGATTGGTTGCCTTCCACCTCCTTCTGCCATATTTCGTTCAAGACTTTGAGACATGTAAATAAAAACCTCACAGCAAAAACCTCACAAAATCTCTCACAGAAAGAATAAACACTCCACTCGTGTTTCACTCAATTTTGGCTTTTAACTTGATGTAACTCTCGTGCCTTTTACCACTCACTTTCCTCTCGTGATTTCGTAAGCGACTCGTAGTGACTTAGTCTTAGTTCAGTGGGTCGGCTTCAAAAGGCTTTACAAGGGATTGATGTTAGGTTATGGGTAGGCTAAAAGAAACAAGAAAGGCTTTAGGCTAAGTGTGGCTTAGAAAATGAATAGAAGAGAATGCCAAACTTACAAACTCGAAACACTTTTTTTTTTATATCGAATTTTTTTTTTATAATTGCGTGAAATTTCACTACGGGGGATATAAAAGAGTGTAGAATGAGATTTTGGAAAAATTTCTATTGAAGTGTCTCCAGACTCTTTTTTTTTTTTACGGATCTTTCATGTTCTTTTCTTCCGCACCTAAATCGTATGCAATTTTTTTTCAATTTTTTTTTTCGAACTCTTTTTTTTACGTACCTATTTCAAATTGACTTCGAGTGCTCGTACTTCTCATTTTTACCAGCTCTGATACCAAATGATACAACCTCGGTTTAGTAGTTGAACCCGAGTCGTTTAGTTCCCGATCGTAAACGAAGAAGTATATTAGACCAGAAGAAGATAGAATGTATTTGAGTTCAAAGAAGTAAAGTAAGTCCGTGCAAAGTTGGATATGGATTTGGTTTAAGTCGAAATGGTAAAACTAGAATGGTTGAGTTCGGTTTAGGATTAATTAAGAAATGGTATTTGGTTTTGGTACGTTTTGGTATTTGGGAATTGGTACGAAATGGTAAGGGATTTGGTACGAAATGGTAATGGTTCAAAAAGGTCAAGAGTGAACCAACACTAAAGAAAAGTGTCGACCCGAAACTTATAGGACCAAATTGAGTTGGAAATGGTTGATAAGAACCTTGACCCGATACTTAGTAAAGTATGAACCAAAGGTATCAAAGGTGAACGCCACACTCGGGTTTAGGGAGTGATAAGTTCGAAAGGAAGACTCAGAAAGAGGCCACTAGAAGCTAGATAAGTCTTACGGGTCCCGAACGAAATTTGAGAGAAAATGCCTCACAAATTTGGCAGCAATTCGTTACTTAAAAATGTCAAAAATTCTTTACAAAGTAAAATTTCAGCTATTTATAAGCAACACCTAAGCTAGCCGAATGGTCACTTACATTCCTTAAAAATTAAGCAAATGAATCACTTAAATGAACTAGCTAGATTCGGCTGAACATGGAGCTCCATTAGACACCTTCTAGATGAAGCATTGGACTTGGAAAAACTTGGATGATGCATGGATAGCTAGGTTCGGCCAATGGCATAAATTAGCTCATTTATGTTGCAACTTTTGGCTGAAAAGTGACCAGCAATTAAGAGGGTAATGAGCAGCCAATTCAAGTGTGAAAGCTCAACATTGAAGAGTCATGGAGTGTGAACACATGGAACCGAAAAGCCAATATGCATCCAGCAAATGTGAAAGGATTAATTGACAGCTTTGGAGTTGGAAACATTAGCTCTCTTGACTGAATAGTCACCTAGGAATGCCAAATTCAGCTCACCAATTTGATGCATGTATCTCCAGGTTCATTGAATCTATTATGCATGCACCAAGCTTAAATGCTCCATCCACATTCAGCCAACCTACATAAAACATGAATGAGCTCAAATTAATGTAATATTAGCTGAACATAATTAAAATAAAACTTTGACAAGTTAAACACATTAATTCGGAACTAAAAATCTGCACATATAATTTAGTTTGGACATTAAAACATGTAATGAAATTTGACTCATTAAAAATGCATAAAACATATTAATAAGCTGTAAAAATTAAGACAAACTAATGACATGTAAAAATAACTCAATTAAGATGCAAAATTAAATTTCTCCAAATTTTAAATTATGCAAACAACTAAAATTAATTGAGCTGTAATAAACTAATTAAATTGACTCAAAATAATTATTCAGCTACTAAATTAATGTCCAATTGATATTGAACTGAATCGTAAGTATTTGAGCTGAAATTGAGCTGATTCGAGCTCATTGAGCTGAAATGGAATTTAATTCAGCTCGTAGTAAAGTGCACGGAAAGCTCATCGGATTAGTCCAAGCTTCTTCGATGTGTCCAACTAAAGTCTCACCCCAAACTTGATCTACTAAGGCCGAAACTGCCTCCTTGAATTGTTTGGCTCGTGATCGGGTGATAGGACCTTGAGGTAGCTCCAAAGGCTCCTTACTCGAACTAGGTAGGACTTGAGGCACGGCCGCATCAAGAACATCACGGAGACACACATCTGATGACTACTCGAGAAGAGATTTCTATCGTGATACCTATTCAACAAGAAATTCGAGTAGAAAGAAAGAAAGCTTCGAGTCTAAGGTCTTTCGAGATAATGAACGAGGGAGCCCAAGTAACTCTTCGTATGCATCCACGAAGACTTATTCTCGAAGAATTGATCGTGAACTCTATCTAAATGATTTCACATCTTTCGAACAAAATACTTATCATGCTGATTCACTTGTATTATCTTCAAGTTGTAAAGAAAAAATGAGAGAAAAAGAAATGAAAGAGAGGCAAGAGGCGAGTAAGAGAGAAAATGAGAGATTCTTGAAAGAGATTGAGAAAGTCATTGAAAAAGCTGTTGGAAAAGACGAAGACGAAAAGAAAAAAGAGATCAAAAGAAAAGAGAGGCAAGAAAAGATTATGAGAGAAAATGAGAGAATCTTGAATGAAATCGAGAAAAGAAACAAAGAAATGAAAGACAAAGAAAAAGAGATTGAGAGTGAAAAAGAAAATGAGATTGAAAAAGAGAATGAAAAAGAGTTTGAGAGAGAGAAAGAATGTGAACAAGAAAAAAAAGTAGAAAAAGAAATTGAGATAAAAGAAACGAGTGATTCAGAAGAAATAGAATCGAGTGAAAATGATGTTAATGAGCAAGCGAGGATTCTTTCTACTAACACTTCTGCTCGATCTTTTTGTGATCTTTCTTTTCAAGTTCTTAAAAGTCCGTGCGACCAAATCCAACTCCGATACCTTGAAAATGAGAGGTGTTTTCAGTTGTTTGAAAAAGGTAAGTTCGTGGACGACCGCCACCCATTGGAAATCGAAGGTAAGGAATCTTTGTTTATCGAGTCAAGGCCGCCTGATTTAAAAATTACTCATAAAGGTTTTGATGGCATAACTTTTGAAAAATTTCCATCTTTTGATTTGGCTAATTGTTGTTCATATATTAATGTTAACGATGTTGATTCAAAAGATGCCATGAAGATTCCGTCTTATGACATTTTTTATAACGACAATTCTGTTGATTCTGTTGGATTGGTTCATCCTGTGCAAATTGTGAATGTGTGATAGTAGTTTTTCACGTTTTGATTTGTTTGATTATAAAAATTCTTTAAATTCATCTTTCTGTTTAAACGTGCCTATTCAAATGATTTGTGATGGATTTGAATTTTTGAAAGGTCGCATGATCACAACTTCTTTACTCGATATATGCGTTAAAAGTTTTTTGCATGAAATAATTGATCTGTTTGACTTTGTTCTTCAAGATAAATCTCTGAAATTTTGTGCGAGATTTCCATGCTTTGATCTATCTGTTCGAGTAGAAATTACGATGCAAGATTTTTCGAGTATTTGCATGTTTAAGTTTCCTTTGATTTACTTCCATGATAACATGTTGCATCGTTTCTTTGGTGATAAAATGAATATGCTTGGTTGTGCCAATTTTTCAAGTCTAATTGAACGAGTGAAATTTGAATCATGCGATGAGTTGATTATATTTTCCTTATTTAACATGTTGCCTGCTAAATCAAATGACCAAGTTCGTGTGTTCAAGCCTGGTATTTGCTACATGAATTCATTTTATGGAAACATTAAGCACTTTGCATCATTTGCATTCAAATTATGTTTGCTTGATGTTCGAACTTTTGATAAGAAGGTGAAATTCAATGATTTGGGTTTCAATTTTGATTCGTTTACTAATTACCTTGTTTGGCCACATCTAAAATTTTCGTTCCATTTTGAGAAGGTAAGATCGACTTATGCTTTGGGACTTGAATCAAATTTCAATGATGATTTATTTTTTCTTTTCAGTCCATACCTCCTATTGAAACTAACCTTTTACATTTTTGTGAATGTAACCCTTTAAAAAGCACGAGTTGTCATGGTGCTTCGTCACCCACCCAAGTTGATCGAGATAAAAGGTTTGTTTTACATTATCTTTCTAAAGAGAGAAGATTCATCTTGTTTGAAAAAGGTAAAACTGAACATAAATTTTCTTCTCTTCAAGATCGACAAGGTAAAGTTTACGAAAATTTTCAAATACCTTTACTCTATTCGAATGTTGTTGAAAATCTTTTTGATGGTTTGATGTTTGGAAATTGTTTGTACCTTGTTGTGATTGATTGTTGTCTTTGGCCTAGTAGTGATCCGTTTGTGTTGGAAAGCGATTACACAAATCATGTTGTTAATAAGCGAAAGAGTGATTTAGTTTCCAATTGGCCATGGTACACTTTGCGTGTACATTCCCATGAATTGTTATTTTTGAATAAACATATTGAAATGTTTTGGATGAGGAATAATGTGTTTAAGTGCCTGCCATCGTTTACAACCAATTATACCTTGATCCAACTTAGTCTTCATGTTTGCAACGTTGGTCTAACGAAACTCTTTGATAAATTTACGTATGCTTGCTTTGACCAATTGAGATTTTTGGCATATGCTCGACTGAATGAATTTTTTATGAACTATCGAACACATTTTGATACGAGTCACAAAAGCCCAAATTCTTGAGGGCAAGGCCCAATAAGAAGATTCCAAGCCCAATCAAGAAATCCACCCATACTTAGTTGAAAATCAGGCCAAATTGTCAAAGTGGCCCAAGTTGTAAAGTTTTATTTTTATTTATTTATTTATTTATTTTACTTAGTTTAAATTTTTATATTCAGTCCAAGAGTCCCAAATAAAATACCCTTGGCCGAATTTCCATATTAAAATAATTAGGAGTTTTTTTTTAGTTTTAGTTTTAGTGTTCTAATTAAATTAGGAAAACATTTGAAAGGCCTATTTATATGGCTTGGCCAGCCACCCTACAATACATTACAATTACATTGAAAATTTCAGATTTGATTTGAGTGAAAATTCTCTTTGAGTTCTTCAAGGATTTTCTCTTGAGTTTTCTTTAGAAGTTGTTTTAACAATCTTTTTGATTGTGGGAGCCATCTTCAACCTTCTTCTTGCCATTGATATTCTTTGGAGGGGAGATTAGAGCCGTTTGAAGGGAGTTGTGAGATCTTTCGGGATTTCAAGGCTTCTTAGGACTTATCTTTTAATTTCTTACTGTCAATTCTTTCTTTATTTCTACTTGTGCCGAATCTTTATCTAATTTATTTTCTGTTCTTATTGTGTTTTCAGCCTTTTTCTATCTTAAGGAATTAGCCCAAAAATCCCCAATTTCTAGGGGTTCTTGCCGATTCATCCATACTCTTTTTGGGAGAAATTAGATTGCCGAAATTTGGGGAAAACTATCTGGGTGTTCAATTGGGCAGAATCGCAATCTCTTCTAGGGTTTCAAGATTCCTTATTAACACTTATTTCTATTCTCTATTTGATTCTTTACTGTTTTGGGGATTTTATTTCAGATCTGAAAATTCAAAAATCTAATCTTTTAATTTTCTGTTTCGTTTCAGATCTAATTGTTTAGGGTTTTCGTAGGAGTTTCTCGTGACTTGGCAACTCGATCTTGGTCCGCGCGCAACCCCGTATCACATTTGAATCTGACTCCTTTGAGTTTTTTTATTGGCTGTGGTAAGAATTTTTCAGGTTTGTGTGACATCTTCCATCCCATTTGACCGAGGAAAACCATGCATGAGTCAAAGTTCTCCCATGGACAAACGGCTCGACTTGAGGACAAGTCGCCTAAAAGAGGGGGGAATGATACGATCGCGACCTGGAGTGCATCAAGTTCGAGCAAGGACTCAATGGTGCTGCCTCAAGGACCAATTACGCGAGCTCGAGCTAAGCAATTCAAGGAGGCCATTTCGGCCTTAGTTAATCAAGTGTGGAGTGAGGCTTTGGTTGGAGAAATAGATCGAGTTGGGACCAGCTTAATAAAGTGTCCTTGCAACATTTTGCAAACTAATTTTAGCTCAATTTCCGCTCCTTGAGCCCGTTCCAACTAAATTGAACTTTTATTTATTTCTTTTAGCTTTGCATTTAGTTTGCATTTTAATACTTGCATTTAAGCCTCTTAGTTTAACAAATGAGTTGCTGGTCATTAATACAACTCATCTTAGTTTAATTAAATGAGTTTATTTGATGAATTTAATTTGATGAGTTGCTTCTTTAATTAATCTAGTTACTAGGTTAATTTATTGGTGCATGAGTTAAAGTTCATTAAATACTTCTTTTAATTAACTAGTTGTTGGAATAAATGATGCATAAGTGTGTGTTCATTTATTTACGTAGTTAATTTGTTTAAAGCTTAATAATTGAATAAATGTGACGGTTACATACGTTTTAATTGCAGGTGACTTTTCAATTCACAAAGGCTGTTACGCATTCAATAAAGGAGACTTTTCAAGTTATTTTGGTTACAAAAGAGGGGGCTATTATAAAGGAAGCATTAAGCATCATTAAAAGAGAGTTTAAAGGAGCATTTCGTGTCCTTTAGAATCTGGTAGCAGCTTGTTCAAATACCCCAACGTTTTTTTTTTGCTACTTAATGGACAATTTATGCATTGCAAATTTCATTAAAGTGGCTGGAGTCTATTCAACTAGCCAAAGGGAAAATCAAGAGTCATTTTTCAAGCCTTTAAGGACATTAATTCAGCTAGTTGAAGAGAGGAGTTATTGACTCTAGAATTTCAAAAGTCTTTAATTTATAATTAGCCCTTTAATAGCACTTTACTATGTGACCATTTGGCTAGCTCATTTTAGCCTTATAAATTCATGTAACCAAGCCTTTTGGGACACTACTTTTTGGAATATTTTTGTTAATGATATTCTGCCAAATTTGTGAGGCAAACTTTTCTCTGTTTTCGTTCAAAGATTTGTTGGCTACCTAGTGTTCTAGTTGTGTCATCCATTTTCTTTGTTGAAAACCGAACTTAACACTACTCGTAGTGTAACACCCCGAACCCGGAACCGACACCGGAGTCGAACACGAGGTGTTAACTGACTTTAACCCCTTATAAAAATATTTTCCAGACACTGCCCAATCTGTGTACTAGTCGTTTTAAAAATCATATCTTGAGTTTCGTAACTCGAAAATCAGTTTTGTAATTTTTCCCAGAAACTAGACTCATGTGCCCATCTATGTATTTTTTTCTAGAATTTTTGGTCGGGCCAATTAGTACAGTTTATTAGTCAAAGTCTCCCAAGTTGCAGAGGTCGACTACACTGACCTTTGCCCATTACGACTTGGATATCTCCCTGCACGGGGCTTCAATACTGATGCCGTTTGTTTCTGTGAAAACTAGACTCAGAGAGGAATCTGTACATATATGGTACGACCCCTAATTATCTCTGGTTAATTTATAATGAATTTCCAAAGTCGGAGCAGGGAATCCAGAAACCGTTCTGGCCCTGTCCCACAAAAATCTGATTATCTCTTAATATACTGCCCATATGATCTTTTCGTTACTTCCTCATGAAAACAGACTCATCGAGCTTCGATTACATAGTTTATTCATCAATGAATTCCACTCCTACTATTTTTAGTGATTTTTCAATCTCATGACACTGCTGCTGCCAGCATCTGTTACGAAAGTAACTAGGTCCATTTCATGCCTACCCTTGATCCAACTCAATCGAACATTCGTGCCATTTTCGCATGGCTTAAAGTTTACATGCCAAAGTTCAAACACAACGTAATAGCTTATACATGCCAAAATGTTCTTCTAAGCCAACTAAGAAGAAAGTACCAAAACTTGCTATCCGGTGTGATGACTTCGATGACGACCTGACCCCGCAAAAATAGATGAGTCCAAGCAACCTATAATGGGTGACAAGGAAACACCGAGTGAGTTTATAACTCAGTAAGTCATAAGCAATGCACTACATCCATCAATAACATTATCACAAGAGGAAACAAAATGGAACGAGACAATTTACTCCATCGATACCGAACCATACCATAGTTCCTCCAACCTATCGATTCAATTTCATATCAATTCATGCATTCACATTCCATATACTCATCAATAAGACATTGAAGCATTTTCATAAATCAATTTATTTTCGTTACAATCAAACGACTAAACGGCCTTTCACCCATCCTACGATAAATTTTATGTACGTGACTCCAAGTATATTTGTCACATAGGTTCAAACTTACCGAGCTCAACACCAAGTATAAGCATAGCACCTATTAGCCATGTACTCAAGACACTTACCCGATCCGCTGTCCGCGATCGACTCAATAGTGTCGCACACATAGTGTCCATAATGATTCACGAATGTATATTGAGTCCGCACACTCAGTGCTATATAATCAACTCGCACACTTAGTGCTACATAATCAAATCGCACACTTAGTGCTACATAGTCAAACTCGCACACTTAGTGCCGCATGGTCAATTCGCACACTTAGTGCATCATATTCATTTCGCACACTTAGTGCAACATAGTCAAATCGCACACTTAGTGCTGTACAATTTAATCCCGCGCACTTAGCGCCAATCTCATGGTCGTAAATGGTTATACCCGCACGTTTAGTGCCGAGATCAACAACTCAGTACATCTTACCTCTTTTCTTTCCATTCAACAATTTCATTATCACATCCGTACATGCATATATATATGTATATTTATTCATTCCATTCAGCATCAATACATAAACATTACGACCATTTGAAATAACGCCAACTACATGCTTAATGACTTACCTCGTGTTGGGTAAGACGGTCCCAACTCGGCTACTCGATGACCTTTTCTTTGCCTTTGCTCGATTCACCTCCTTTAACTCCTTGAGCTAAATCAAACAAATTTAACTCATTAAAGTCTCATTTTGCTAGCTTATGGCCGAATATGACAAGGAGTTTGATGGGTCATATGGCCACCTTTTAGCTCAAATACACAATGGTCATATGCATTTTTAATCACATCAAATGATTCAATACAATTCACTCGAACATCAAAAGAGAACCTCAAGGTACTTAGTCCATATACACATTAGACATTAGAGTCACATATGTACGAATTCACGAATCGAATTCGACATATTAGCTAATTTTCCCTTTAGCCGAACCTTCTAAGTCAAGATAAAGCCATCAACATGCTTACCTTTGGCCGAACATACACATCAACTTAGGTGCCCATTTATATGGCCGAACACACACACGTCTATGTTAAGGCTGATTGCAACACTCAATACATTCTACAAGTATGGACACTTGCATTGACTAAACACCATTTCTATTATTTTTACTCCAAAGCCGAATGCCTCTCAAGCCCTAAGCTCATGATCCTTTCATCATTAAGCAAGTGTTATAGCACAACTAACATCCATTTTCAATTTGAACACCAACATAAAAATATTAAACATGAAAATCCATAGCCGAAACCTATACATGACATTACTCATTCCACCCATCGAAACAATATTTGTTCAAGACATCAAGCATTTTTATTTGGGTATTACATATATGAGCATTTAGAATTTATATTTTTAGCAAGATCGATTTCTTTCCTCAACACATTCTTCATCAAAACTTAAAGGAAGTAATCAAATTTCCTTCTTTAATAGCCATAGCCGAATGCTCCATCCATCCATCAAAGTTAAAAATTTTGCATGGTCTAAGTAAGAACCATGATAATTAACCTAAAACAAGCTAAAATTTCACAACTTTAACACAATATACTAACCTTATTAAGCATTCAAATGGCCGAAAGTTCTTTGCCCCTATTCCTTCCTTCACATTCGGCTTAGAAGAAACAAAGATGAACACTTAGTTTTCTTCACCCATTTCCCCCCCTTCTCAAGCTTCAAGTGACCGAATGTTTTTGCCCCAATTCTTTCTTTCAATCCGGCCAAGAAGACAAAGATGAAGCTTTGTCTTCATTACTTTTCTTTTTATTCATTCTTTAATCTATTTCCCTTCTTTTGCATAAAATAATGGCCATTTAATTAAGATTTAATACATATTATATATATATGACCATCATGGCCGGCCACCACTTAAAATAAAAGGGGTATTTGACATGCAAGTACAACTATTTGCAACATGCATAAATGGGCCACCTTACATTAGCCTAGCACATTTCTAAATTTTCTCACATAAGTCCTATTTAATAAAATTTCACTTACAATTTACAAAATTCAACCATGAAATTTTCACACATGCATATATACATATTCTAGACAATAAATATCACATTCAAACATTTCGGTGACTCGGTTTAGCGGTCCCGAAACCACTTCCCGACTAGGGTCAATTTTGGGCTATTACACGTAGTGTGGCGTTCAAACATGCCAAGGTTCCTACTTTGCTAAGTAGTGGGTCGAGGTTCTCATATTCTCCATCCGACCACCTTGAAAACTTATAAACATTTGGGTCAATATTTTCTAATATTGGTTCGTGTTTGTTTTTGAGATCATTTTCATTTCCATTCCATTCCATCTTTTCGTTTCATTATAACCAAACCTACAAAAACTTTATATCCATAAACCCAACTACATAAACTTCATATCCATAAACCCATCTTTGAATCCTTTTACATAGTTTCGACCATGATTTACGTTAAAACATCCTTTTGAACAAATCGAACGCTACTTCTTCGTAGACGATCGGGCAAACTCACATACGACTCGACTCACCCCGAGGCGGATCGTATCAATATGGAGCAATCGAGATCGGAGTTGTTCCCGGTATCAACTCAATACCAAATTCTACTTCTCTGACAGGAGGCAAACCCGAAAACTCTTCTAGAAATACATCCACGAATTCACATACAATCAGCACTGATTCAATTTTCTTCTCAAATTCCTTTGTATTCAACACATACGCCAAATAAGCTTCATAACCCTTTCTCAAATATCTCTGAGCCGACATTGAAGAAATCACACTAGGCAATGCCTCTGATTTGTTTGATTCAATCCGCAAAATTTTACCATTTTCACATTTTAATTCAATAACCTTTTGTTTACAATTTACTATAGCATCATGCAATGTCAACCAATCCATACCCAAAATAACATCAAATTCATCAAACGGCAACAACATCAAGTCAGTCGAAAAATAATGACCTCTAATCATCAAAAGACATTTCTTGCATACTTTATCAACTATAACACATTTGCCTAACGGGTTTGACACTTTAATCATAAATTCGATAGACTCAACAGGTATACTCATATTAGACACCAATTTCATGCACACATATGAATGAGTAGAACCAGGGTCAATCAAAGCAATAATGTTAACATCATAAAGAGAGAAAATACCAGTGATCACATCGGGAGATGAAGCATCTTCACGCGCCCTTATGGCATAAGCTCTAGCTGGAGCTCTAGCTTCAGATTTAAACACTGAATCTCTGACTACATTCTTGCCACTTGCCTCATTCCCAGTATTTCTCGAAGATCTTCCACTTGAAACTGCACCACTAGGTTTTGCATTCTGAAATTTTTCTTTCTGAATTCTTGGGAAAGTCTCTAATAAAATGATCTAGAGAACCACACTAGTAACATTCGTTAGTTCTACATGGACCAAGGTGACTTCTACCGCATCATTGGCACTCGGGTCTAACAAATCTCGAATTTCCCACACTAGCCACAAAAGTAATTTGAGATTTAAAACCCGCATTTTGCTTCTTACGATTCCCATACGAATGTCCGACCGAAACATGAGAACAAGAATACATATCTCTAGATTTTCTAGATTGCGGTGGGAATGCACTGCTCATCGGTCTTTTCTTCAAATTTCTAGTCTCAGCCTCAGCCTTTCTCTTTTCTTTAATTAGTTCTTCAGCCTTGCAAGCCCGATCAACAAGTATTATGAACTCTTTCAACTCAAGAATTCCCACAAATACTTTAATGTCTTCATTGAGTCCGTCTTCAAATCGTTTGCACATTTTAGCCTCTGAAGGAATACATTCTCTAGCATACTTACTCAATCGAACAAACTCCCTTTCATACTCAGTAACTGTCATGTTGCCTTGTTTCAACTCGAGAAACTCTTTACGCTTCTGTTCAACAAATCTTTCACTGATGTATTTCTTCCAAAATTCTTCTTGAAAGAACTCCCAAGTCATTTTCTCTTTCAGTACCACTGAAATCAATGTCTTCCACCAATAATAGGCTGAATCTCTCAACAAGGATATAGCACATTTTAAACACTCTTTAGGTGTACAAGACAATTCATCAAATACCTGAATAGAATTCTCAAGCCAAAATTCTGCTTTCTCAGCATCATCATCAACCTTTGCCCTGAATTCTTCAGCCCTTTGCTTGCGAATTCTATCAACTGGGGTTCTATAAAATTTCATCAGATCCATACCTTGAGGCATCGGGGGTACAGGTTGAGTAATCGGGGGAGGTGGGGGAGGTTGCTGAGCATTTGGGTTCGTACAAACGAACTCGGTGTACCATGCATTCATCATCTGGAGAAAGGCTTCCCGAGCCCCTTCTCCTCCTCTTTGACTAACAGTAGGAGGTCGATTTTCAGCTGGCACCGCCCCTTCAATAGGAGCTGGCGCATTGCTCTCTACATCATCGGCCACAGCTGAATCATGATCCATTTACTATAAAAAAATCATTTTAAAGGTCAAGAGTCGTCACACTATCACAATATATATGGCATGTATAGCAAAACCCGTACATACACCACATTAGTCCGAGAACTGACTAAATCGTAACTCTGATACCACCAAATATAACACCCCCTTACCCGAGACCGTTCCCGGAGTCGAGCACAAGGTGTTAACAGACTTAAATTATCACTTAAACAATTTCAAACAATTCATTTCACCTTTCATAATAAACTTCTCATCTACATCACAGTCGCTAAAAAAATCATATCTCAAGTTACGAAACTCTAAATTAATGTAACACCCTGAATTTGGGCCTAGAAGAGTTGGGCTTTGAGTTTGGGATTCGGATAGAAGAAAACCTGAATAATTAAGAAGTTTTAAATATTATCGTTTAAGAAAAAAATTTTGAATTAAATTACTACTAGAAAATTTTTACTGTATTTATTATTACGGATATTTTGAATTTTTATGAAATATTAATTAGTATTATGAGATAAAATTATTATTATTAGAAAAATATTACTGTATGTATGTTTGAAAAATTTTATGAAAATTATTATTACTTACTGTATTATTGATATTTGCAATTTTTATTATTAGATATATTTCTAAAGATATAATTATAATTACTATTATTAGATAGGAAAAATATACATATATTTATAAAAGTATTGTTGTTTTGGTGTTTCAACTCTAGGAAAAAAATTGTTTTAATTTTTGCCTCATAGAGGGAATCTGGGCATAAGGCTTATAAAACAAATTGGGAAAGACTGGGCATGAAGAAGCGTACCTGGCCCAGTGGTTAGCACGCTAGGTAGTGGGAAGGAGAGCTGGGGTTCGACTCACAGCATGTGCAAAAGTGTTTTATTTTTCTTTATATCAGGGAACGACGCAGGGAAGCCTTATATATAGTTGGGGTTAAAAGGTAACACAAAGGGAAGTTCGGTCCAGTGGCAGAGGCGCTGGGAGTGTGGTATAGTGCCTAGGTTCGAGGGTTGGCACACGCAAAGGCTTGTTTTTATTTTAGAAGCCAGGTCGCACTAAAGTAAGGTTTAAGAATAGTTACGACCGAGTTATGCTACAAGGACGCTTCTGGCGCAGTGGCAGTAGGGTGCTAAGAGTTCCACAAGGGCACGGGTTCTAGTCTAGGCGCAGGTATGTTTTAATTTTATATTTTTAAAATGAACGGGACTTCAGCAGGTAACCTTTTAAGATAAAATGTAACGGTATATTGTTGAAAGCGAACACGCGTCCCAGTGGCAAGCAACGTGCTGGGCAACCTGGAGGTCCCAGGTTCGAGCAGCGTTACGCGCAAGAGAGTGCTTCTTTTTGCTGTACGCCGTGGGAAGGGCCATACGGGATTGAAACTCTACCAGCAATAGGAGGAGTCGGCTGAGCGGTGGACTGCTGCTAAGCAGTGGAAAGTTTGAATCAAATTCAAACTTTGAATTTGGCCATGAATTAAGGATCCAAGGAAGGAATTAAAATTGGAAAAGGACTTTTTTGCCTATTTAAGCACCCATTCAGGCATAAGCATGAGGTGCCGATTGTTTTTATTTTGGGGGGCCTTCATGAGTTATATCCTTCTTGGAGGTTTGGGATTTTTTTTTAGTGTGGTAGCCAATTCTCTCCTTTGCTATTTTCTTTCGTCGAAGCCAAATTCTATTTAAAACAACTTTTTCTTCTCAAATATTGGTTGCCGATTACTCCTTTGGTTGAAACCATATCTCCTTTCCTTTTAATCTTTCAAAAGACCGAACCTCTAATCTTACATCTCTTCCTCTACTGATTGTCTCTTCAATGGTGAACTTATCGTCACCTATTTTTCTTTTAGATCACAATAGCCATATTCTCGGATAGATCCAAAAGACGAAAAGCTTCATATTTTAGTGATTCAAGAATTAATATTTAGATCTATTTTCTACGCACGTGATGTGATCCGGCCCAGGTAGATGAGTCGAATTCACGTAGTTTCCCGGTCGTAGTTCGAGAGAATCGTTCGTGTCTCAAATTTTAGTAATAAAAGTAAAATAATGGATTAGAATAAGCGGAAGGTTTCAAGAAGGGTAAGTTTAGTAATAGGTTCGGTTATGTGTAGCAAAGATGGGTGATGGATAAATGGGTCGGTTTGGTTACAAGAAGGAAAGTTGAAAGATGGGGGATGGAAAAACGAACTCAACGTCAGGAATGATTCAACACTAAGAAGTGTCACCCCGGTTCCTATATTGTTAAGGTGAAGTATGGATAGATGGATAGGTGACGCCACACCAAGATTGGTGATAAGTTCAAACAAGACGATTGACGCCACTAGCACAAGCCAGATAAGTCTTTCGAAACTTGTACGAGATATGAGAGGAAGCAACCTCACAAGAACAAATGTTCATTAACAATTTTGGCAAAAGTCTCTTACAATTGAAAGAAAACAAATACTTATAGGCACATAGATGACCATTCAAATTCGGCATCTAGGTGTTCACACAATAATAAAAATGTTCACACTAATGTATTAAAATAGTTCATAAATTCGGCAGATTCATGAACTAGTTGAATGGACACTTTCTTCCCCCTAAGTGTGTGCATGAATGCTTAATCATAAAGAAAGGCTTCAAGTGACTTGTATGTGCACCAAAGGTTGCATTCATCTCCTTAGGACGTTCATGCACTTGTATGGAACATGTATCCTCATAATTAAACTCTTTAATAGCATGTAGGTTCATAAATGGCAGCATGAACCTAGTAAATTCGTTCACCCCTTTGTGCATACACTTAATTCAATCAATGTGTTGAATTATTGAGTTAATTCCTTCCTTTGGACGTTCTTGAACCCATCCATGCATGTGTAGTAGCTTATAGGTCATTTCAAAGTGTGAACAGCTACTTCTTGGCCGAATAAGTGCCTTGGAAAGTTAGGAGACAACCTGATAGAGGAATGCGCGCGGACCAAGATCGAGTTGCCAAGTCACGAGAAACTCCTACGAAAGCTCTAATCGAACAGATCTGAAATCAAAACAAAGAATAAGATTAAAAACAAATCAGATCTGGAAATTAAGATCCCCAAAACAATCAAGAATAGCCAAGAATCAAAGATCTTATGAATAGATGTTTTCGGAATGCAAAAACACGAAATCGATCTCCAAGATTGATTTTCAACAAGCCGAATCTGTCCAAGAGCTAAACCGATGAATAAAGCCCCAAATTCCAGCAACTTGATTTTTCCCAAAATTCCAGCAACCTAAAACAGTCAGTTTTGACAAGAAGAATTCGACAAGATTAATTGGAAAAGATAAGTTTAGTCGAATTTGGCTACCAAGAATGAGTACTGATCGATCTTTTTGAGTAATAAAGATGGCTGGAAATTCACAAGAAGAATAAACAAGTTAGATCAAAGGAATCGGCATAAACAGAATTTAAAAGAAAAGAATGAACAGCAAGAAAGTAAATTGAAGTCCTAAAGATCCTTGAAATCCCGAAAGATTTCACAAATCACTTCAAACGGCTCTAATCTCCCCTCCAACGAATATCGGTGGCAAGAAGAAGGTTGAAGATGGCTCCCACAATCCAAAGATTGTTAAAACAACTTCTAAAGAAAACTCAAGAGAGAATTCTTGGAGAAAACCCCAAAGAAAATTTTGCACTCAACAAATCTAAAATTTGATAGAAAAATAATAATAAGATGTTTTTACAAAGGGTGGCTGGCCAATGCTTATATAGGCCTCCAACAAATTCTAATCTCACAAGTAACTAATAAAAAATTAAACCTAATTAATAAAATAACAAGGTAAATTCGGCCATGCACTTATATGGGCTGTTTTGGGCTGAATTTTACATGTAATGCTCCTAAAGATTAAAAAATTAAATTAAACAAGTAAGATGTTTACAAATTGGGCCCTTTGACATTTTGGCCTGATTTTCAACTAAGTATGAAGAAATTTCTTGATTGGGCTGGATTTTGGTTATTGGGCCTCGCCTTCAAGAATTTGGGCTCGTGATCCATCTCCTACCAAAATTGGGTCGTTGACGCTCGTAATGGAGATCCAATGCGTTTTGGCTGCAAGATTTGGTTTCTTGGACCAAGATTTCCAAGATTTGAAATCTTGATTTTCTTGATTCTTGAAATCTCTTCGAACAGCAGAATTGGGCCAAGATTCGATTTCTTGATTTTCTTGAAAACAAGAAAGTGAATCTTGATTTTCTTGTTCTCTCGTGTATGAATCTAAGGCCTTGCTAACAAGCTCTTGAATGGTCCCATTTAGTTTGGACCGCATTTGTCGGGCCTTTGATCTCGTTATTGGGCCTTGTGGCAATTTGAGCCCATCACGTTCTTGAACTTGGATTGGGCCTTTATGACTCGTATCATTCCCCCTTTCCTCAAAAAGATTCGTCCTCGAATCTAAAAAATCAAATGAACTCGACTTTCCTCGATCGAACGGGACTAATGGCAATTGAGTCCACTGAAAAGAATAGCCATGAAATAGTAAATAGCAACGCAAACAAGTTTGTAGTCCAATTATAAGCATAATAGAACAGGTATAACGCATGTGAATGGACAGATTCAGATTACCATGCCTTAATCGACGGTCTATAGATTCACTCACACATGCATTATCAAAAACAAGAATCTTTTTATCAACCATCAAAATAGATTTATCATCAATAAATAAAATAGCACAGTCAAGCACGTTTCGATCTAAGTGTTCATCAACACAATCTTTGTCGCTATCCGAGGAGTACAAAAGTGTTTCAAAGGTTTCAAGCATCTTACCTTGATAAGCAAAAGAATAAGGGTCGATTTTACCTTTTTCATTTAAAACAAACCTTCGTTCATCGGGGGCATAGTGTAGTCGAATCTCCGTTGTTGAGTTAACCTTTGTCAAATAGAACTCAAACTTCATGTACAACCACATAAACTGTTTAAGGCACGAATATAAATTGAAAACAAATTTGGAAAATTTCGTTACCTTATTCTCCAAAACAGATTTGGACAAATTCGAGGATTTTACACAAGGTAAATCAAGAGAATAATAAATCACACTTCTTTTCTTAATGACTTTATCAACCACAATCGAAGAGTAACAATTAATCGGATCAAAATGAGGGGATCTTTTAAGAACTAAGTCACCAAAAGTTTTATCAATAATTTTCAAATCTGCACTGGACTCGGTTTCTAAAATTTCCTTACCTCGCTTATCTTCGGGATCATGTAGTGTGATTTCATCTTTGCCTAAGTTGATCGTATGAAAGCGTCTTTCATTTGAGAGGTATTGAAGTTGAAAGTTATCTTTCGATCTTTCGGGAACCTGAAAAGTAGCAACACAAGAAAAATTCATATCTTGGTTAGTGGAAACATTCCTCACTACCCTTTCCACGTCTTTTTCTTTTGTTTCTTTTTCTAATTCATTTTCTCTTCTTTCTTCAATTTCTTTTTCACTCTCAATCTCTTTTTGCTCTTTTTCATTCTCTTTTTCTTTTTCCTCACTTGTTTTAACAGAATTTTTCAGTTTGATTTGGTCCTCATGGACTTGTTCCGGAGTGAGCGGCACTAAGGTGAGTTTCTTTCCTTGATGCTTGAAAGAATACATATTGGTACGACCATCGTGAGTGACTTTTCGATCTAGTTGCCATGGTTCTCCTAGCAACAAATGGCAGGCTCGAATAGGCATTACGTTGCACACAACTTCGTCTTGATACTTACGATAGAAAAGGCGATGCGTACTTGTTGAGTGACCCTAAATTGGCCTTCGTTGCTAAGCCCTTGTAGTTGATAAGGTTGTGGATGCTTGGTAGTGGTTAAGCAAAGCTTTTCCACCATCGTCGTGCTGGCTATGTTTGAGCAACTTTCACCATCAATAATAACTCTACAAAGCTTACCTTGTACATGGCAGCGAGTATGAAAGAGATGTTCTCGTTGCTGCTCGCTCTTTGGTTTTGCCAAAGATGATTGTCCACGATCATGAAAATCATCATCCATTCTAGTGACACGTCGAGGGTCGCGCCTCTGGGGTTGGTTATCCCTATCTTCTTTGATTGGATCTCGATATTGAGGTTCTTGATTTAATTGCACCTCATTGATGGTAGCAGTCAAAGCTCGAAGAGCAGCAGCCTGTTCATCCAACTGTTGTTGAAATTTTTTAAATATGTCACTATTATTATCACCTGTAGACATTTTTTTTAAAACCTGCAAAACACTCAACACTCAAAAATAAAAGTTATCAAACCTCACCGTTAATCACTCAAAAAGAAAAAATCAAATTCTCAATGAGGTCGAATTCAATCTTGTGAGTTCTTTATCAGAGTTTATATCAACCAATTAGAGAGTGTGAACCAAACTACCAAAGAATCCTAATTTGCACTAGGATGCCAAAAACTGACGAGACACCAATTGATTCGTGTTGCACCGAGGAAGAAGTTGTGCACACGTTTAAATCCTACTAACACAAGAAACAAGAAGGTGTTAGATAACGTAAAGGAAGAATAAAGGTAAACAAATGAAAACCTACAGCTAAGAATCAATAAAAATTGCTGAAAACAGAAAACCCGAAAAACTGCGGAGTAACTTGACAACTTCGTTCGAGGTGTTCCCGATCTCAAAAAATCACGAAATTAAATCTGGAGTGTCCTTATATATTGAATTTTTGATCTGGAAATTTTGGGCACCAAATTTAACCCGCTGAATCATTTTTTAAATTTTTATTGAATTTCATCTTTTTTGATTTTTTGACTTTTTTGACTGATTTTTTTTGCGGGAATAATTTTTTTTATATTCAATCACAGTTCCAAAAACATGCATGTAAAATTTCAGATCAATAGGACAACGTTTACCCACTCAAATGAATTTTTTTTGAACAATTTTTCTGGGTAAAACTGCTGTTTGTGCTTTAAAAAATAGAGATCAGTTTAGAAATCAACCAAGAACACCCAAAACGCCCAAAATCTGATACCAAATGATAGAGATGTGCGTGCGGACCAAGATCGAGTTTCCAAGTCACGAGAAACTCCTACAAAATCTCTAATCGAACAGATCTGAAATCAAAACAAAGAATAAGATTAAAAACAAATCAGATCTGGAAATTAAGATCCCCAAAACAATCAAGAACAGCCAAGAATCAAAGATCTTATGAATAGATGTTTTCGGAATGCAAAAACACGAAATCGATCTCCAAGATTGATTTTCAACAAGCCGAATCTGTCCAAGAACTAAACCGATGAATAAAGCCCCAAATTCCAGCAACTTGATTTTTCCCAAAATTCCAGCAACCTAAAACAGTCAGTTTTGACAAGAAGAATTCGACAAGATTAATTGGAAAAGATAAGTTTAGTCGAATTTGGCTACCAAGAATGAGTACCGATCGATCTTTTTGAGTAATAAAGATGGCTGGAAATTCACAAGAAGAATAAACAAGTTAGATCAAAGGAATCGGCATAAACAGAATTTAAAAGAAAAGAATGAACAGCAAGAAAGTAAATTGAAGTCCTAAAGATCCCTGAAATCCCGAAAGATTTCACAAATCTCTTCAAACGGCTCTAATCTCCCCTCCAACGAATATCGGTGGCAAGAAGAAGGTTGAAGATGGCTCCCACAATCCAAAGATTGTTAAAACAACTTCTAAAGAAAACTCAAGAGAGAATTCTTGGAGAAAACCCCAAAGAAAATTCTGCACTCAACAAATCTAAAATTTGATAGAAAAATAATAATAAGATGTTTTTACAAAGGGTGGCTGGCCAATGCTTATATAGGCCTCCAACAAATCCTAATCTCACAAGTAACTAATAAAAAATTAAACCTGATTAATAAAATAACAAGGTAAATTTGGCCATGCACTTATATGGGCTATTTTGGGCCGAATTTTACATGTAATGCTCCTAAAGATTAAAAAATTAAATTAAACAAGTAAGATGTTTACAAATTGGGCCCTTTGACATTTTGGCCTGATTTTCAACTAAGTATGAAGAAATTTCTTGATTGGGCTGGATTTTGGTTATTGGGCCTCGCCTTCAAGAATTTGGGCTCGTGATCCATCTCCTACCAAAATTGGGTCGTTGACGCTCGTAATGGAGATCCAATGCGTTTTGGCTACAAGATTTGGTTTCTTGGACCAAGATTTCCAAGATTTGAAATCTTGATTTTCTTGATTCTTGAAATCTCTTCGAACAGCAGAATTGGGCCAAGATTCGATTTCTTGATTTTCTTGAAAACAAGAAAGTGAATCTTGATTTTCTTGTTCTCTCGTGTATGAATCTAAGGCCTTGCTAACAAGCTCTTGAATGGTCCCATTTAGTTTGGACCGCATTTGTCGGGCCTTTGATCTCGTTATTGGGCCTTGTGGCAATTTGAGCCCATCACGTTCTTGAACTTGGATTGGGCCTTTATGACTCGTATCACAACCACCATACATGCACTTAAGCCATTCATGCATTCTATCATCCCATGCATTTGATCCATTCATGGACCAGCCTTTAATGTCCATACATGCATTCGACACATGCATGAATTTGTAGAAACCTTGCATCTAGCTGTACATGCACCAGCATTTAATACTTCTTCATTCATGAGTGTGGAATGCCCAAAAGAGATGTTTCTTCATCCATACATTGTACCGTCCAAAGGGATGTACCTACATGAAATAAACAAGTCATTAAGATATCTCATGGACACTCATAAATTCGGCATGATGTGAACACATTAATGCCATGCATTAATTCAGCTATGTGAACATAATCAATTTATGTAATGACTATGGCATATTAATAACAAATATTATATAAGACAAGTTTAATGCTTATATAAATATGTGAAAATTTTTATTTAATGCATTAAAGACAAAACCGAGTTCAAACTAAAATGAGCTAAGCTTTAGCTCGTGAGCTAAAGTTGAGCTGAGGCTAAACTCCTAAACTGAAGTTGAGCTAAGGTTTAGCTTGTGAGTTGAAAGTGAGCTAGGAGTGAGCTCAGTTTAGCTCAGGCAAGATGGATTAAGCTCGAATAAGCTGGATTTGAGCTGGACGGAGCTCGTGAAGCTGGAAACGAGCTTGGATCAGCTTGCCAACATGTCATTGCTCGGCTTGACAGACTTGCTCGATAAAGTTCGCGGGGCGTGCTCGTATCAGCACATCTAAGTTGGATTCACAACGGATCTGGGGTAGAAAGGTATTTGGAACATTCTTCAACTAGTATATCTCTTGGTAAGTATTTGAACCTTCTTTCCATTCGTATCTTGTGGTTCAAGAAAAGATGAAAACCCTTATATACATAGGGTGGATGTCGACTAAGGCTGAAAGGATTTTTTTTTTTGGTGTTATTTGGTTTGTTGGTGCTAGTGAGGATTAAAGGCTGCCGATCGAGGAGTGTGTGAAAAGCTTGGATCATTAGAGTGACTAAATCTAGATCTAGTCATCAATTTCGGCAAAGGTATAACCCTAGGGCCATTATGGATGGTGGCCGAATATGTAAGCGATGATAATAGATAGTTTTCGATTTGGTTTAAATATTAGCATGATCTAATCTATAAACGGATGATTATAGGAGAAATCGAGTAGGAGATCTTGTCAAGGAATATCGCAAATCAGGTGTGTATCGAATACCCTCTCATAGTTCAATTTGGCAAAAGCCGAAATACCGAAATTCTAGAATTTCGTGGGCTTGTGAGTGTGCGAGTGCTCACAAGACATTTAGAAATCATTAGATCTGAAATCGCAATGTGGTAAGTTAGTCGTGTGTGAAATTTCGTGCACTTTGGTAATTGGGCCTCGATAGACTAAAATTGGGCCCAATAGGCTTACGGGCCCATACGAGAAAAAAAGATAATAAAAAAATAGGCAATAAGTATGTTCTGTTAGACTGTGGAATTGAAACTACTTAAACCGGAAAACTGGTCATAAAACTTGAATTAAATGGGCTTAAATTGCTAGTGGACACTGTAGGGCCCATTAGGGGTTTTAGGGCCCAATGGCTAAAATTGTGAAATTGAGACAAATAAATTATTGCAATGACAAAGGGGCTAGTAAGGACCGTAACATTCATGAAAACCTTTAAAACTGATAAAATTACTGAGATACCTTTATAGGTGGAAATTTTACAGATTTACCCCTAAGAGCAAAATTACTGATATACCCCTAGGGTTAAGGTTGACCTGAATGCATGTTTGACTGTTACTATTTATTGCATGCCATGTTATTATTATCTGATGCATGGGACTGGGTTATTGATGGAGGAAGTACTGAAAGTGGCTTGTCCACATACTGGAGGCTTTGCCTCAACTTACTAATATCTGAGCAGCAATGCTGCAACTGTGGAGTGTAGGGCTAGGTGGGTTGAGCTATTCCCCACATGGAGTGCAGGGCTGGTACGGGTGGAGTGTAGCGATTGGTTATAGGCTGGGTTGGGCTTGCATACACAAATATGTCTGTTCTGTTCTGGAATGGGCCTATGGGCCATACTGTTAACTAAAAAGGGGCTAAGGCCTAGTTTACTGTATTCTGAAAAGGGTTTCGACCCAGTTCCCACTGTTATCTAAATAGGGCTTAGGCCCAATGGGCTTGAGCTGACTTGGGCTTTGGATGGGTTTTCCATACACACTGAGTTTTCCAAACTCACCCCCTCTCTCTTCCATCCTCGCAGGTGAGCCCTAGTTGGTGGACTTGGAGCTGGGCGGGATTCAGAGTGGCCACGAAGATTAAATTTTTGGTTTTTTTTAATAAGTTTCAATTAGCTTCCTTTTAAATTTCGCATTTATTTTTGATTATTTCTATTTTGGTTAAAGTTGTAATAAGGCCGCTCTATTATTTTTATTTTGGGATTTTAAATTACTTAAATCGTTTTCAACTTGAGATTCACATCACTTAAATTGATTCCTTGAAATTGGTTAGCTCTAGGGCGCGTTATAAAAAGATTACCTGATTTCAAAACATCGCGAAACAAGACAAAGCTTCTGCAACGAAAATGTTTTCAAAATTAATAAGTGATTTCAAATGATTTAAAATGAAATGGTTTTCACTGAACAATCGCTCAGTTAAAGTGTGGCAATGGTTGTGTGCATGTCTAGGAGTAGATCCGTGGAGAGCTTGGTACTTAAGCAGTCTAATAGACTCACCTCCTCTTTTCTGGCATCCTACCTGGTGCACAGCTTCCATTGACTTTAATTTAAAATGAAAATATTCTTTAAACACTAAGAAAAATTTAGATAAAACATGAGTTTTCAGTTACGCTTCAATGTGACACGCTGGATTCAGCCGTAACGTCTGGGCCGGGTTTGGGGTGTTACATTTAGTGGTATCAAAGCCAAGTTGCAACAACTCGGCTGTGGATCGGGTCCAAAAAGGCTTTCAAAAATTTTTAAACCCAAGAAGGGTATTTTTGGAAAAATTTTGTTTTAAAGAGACTTTTTTTTTCAAATTTGTCTTCTTCAAAACACACATGTTTTGAGAATTTGATTTTAAAGAGGTTAGATTCTGCTAAGTTTTCTGAGATCTGATGTGGCACACTGAATCCCCGACACCAAGTCTGTAAGTATTTTTGCCTTTAAATACTGTACTATACTAAAACCTTACTGTAGATAGGATTGAAACTTTACTATGATACTGTAGCTAGGTTGATGCTGAAACCATAGAGACTGAGACAGTAGGAACTAAAAACCTAAAAAGATTGAGACTGTAGCTAGGCTATGATTCTGTAAAGAACAAAAACTCTAAAATACTATCTCTGCATAAGACATATGAATAAATAGTAAAATTTTTGAGATCTTTGTAGTTATTTTATATGTGTACTGGTAATGTAGAGTATTGATATGGATTCTGAGGGTAAGCAAAGTCTGCCAACTTCGGGTAGCGGTAACTCGGAGCTTGGTACTGAGGCACTGACCGAGTTAGTAAGGAAAGTGGTAGAGGAAGTATTGGATACCAAAATTAAGGAAATTAGGAGAACACTTCAAGTAGGGTGCTTGGGGTGTAAGAAAAGGAAGGATCCTAGTTCTCAGAGAACAGAGCCTCGTTCTGTGAAACATGTTAAGACATGACCAAACTTTCCTACCTGCAAGAACTACAACAGGCATCATCTGGGTGAGTGTAATAGGAAGACAGGAGCATGCTTTAGATGCGGGTCACGGGAACATCAAGCTCAAGATTGCCAAGCTTATTCTAGTTAGGAGTGCGTGATGTTTGGGTACAAATTGTATACATGTGTGATAAAGTGTTTATTTATTTCGATAATTAGATGTTCTGGGTCGTATTAAAATTATTTAGATCAGAGTGCGCAACGGTAGCGTAGTAGCATAGTGTTACACGATTATTTTAGTTTTGGAAATTTCGAGGACGAAATTTCTTTAAGGAGGGTAAAGTTGTAACACCCTGAATTTGGAGCCTAGAAGAGTTGGGCTTTGAGTCTGGGATTCAGATAGAAGAAAACCTGAATAATTAAGAAGTTTTAAATATTATCGTTTAAGAAAAAAATTTTGAATTAAATTACTACTAGAAAATTTTTACTGTATTTATTATTACGGATATTTTAAATTTTTATGAAATTTTAATTTGGATTATGAGATAAAATTATTATTATTAGAAAAATATTACTGTATGTATGTTTGAAAAATTTTATGAAAATTATTATTACTTACTGTATTATTGATATTTGAAATTTTTATTATTAGATATATTTCTAAAATTATTATTATAATTACTATTATTAGATAGGAAAAAATATATATTTATAAAAGTATTGTTGTTTTGGTGTTTAAACTCTAGGAAAAAAATTGTTTTAATTTTTGCCTCATAGAGGGAATCTGGCCATAAGGCTTATAAAATAAATTGGGCAAGACTGGGCATGAAGAAGCGTACCTGGGCCAGTGGTTAGCATGCTAGGTAGTGAGAAGCAGAGCTGGGGTTCGACTCCCAGCATGTGCAAAAGAGTTTTATTTTTCTTTATATCAGGGAACAATGCAGGGAAGCCTTATATATATTTGGGGTTAAAAGGTAACACAAAGGGAAGTTCGGTCCGGTGGCAGAGGCGCTGGGAGTGTGGTATAGTGCCTAGGTTCGAGGGTTGGCGCACGCAAAGGCTTGTTTTTATTTTAGAAGCCAGGTCGCACTAAAGTAAGGTTTAAGAATAGTTGTGACTGAGTTATGCTATAAGGACACTTGTGGTGCAGTGGCAGTAGGGTGCTAAGAGTTCCACAAGGGCACGGGTTCTAGTCCAGGCGCAGGTGTGTTTTAATTTTATATTTTTAAAATGAACGTCTCAGTAGGTACCTTTAAGATAAAATGTGACGGTATATTGTTGAAAGGAAACGCGCGTCCCAGTGGCCAGTAGCGTGCTGGGCAACCTGGAGGTCCCAGGTTTGAGCAGTGTTACGCGCAAGACAGTGCTTCTTTTTGCTGTACGCACATGGGAAGGGCCGTACGGGATTGAAACTCTACCAGCAACAGGAGGAGTCGACTGAGCGGTGGACTGCTGCTAAGCAGTGGAGAGTTTGAATTAAATTCAAACTTTGAATTTGGCCATGAATTAAAGAGCTAAGGAAGGAATTAAAATTGAAAAAGGACTTTTGTGCCTATTTAAGCACCCATTCGGGCATAAGCATGAGGTGCCGATTGTTTTTATTTTGGGGGACTTTCATGAGTTATATCCTTCTTGGAGGTTTGGGATATTTTTTTTAGTGTGGTAGCCAATTCTCTCCTTTTCTATTTTCTTTCCTCGAAGCCAAATTCTTTTTAAAACAACTTTTTCTTCTCAAATATTGGTTGCCGATTACTCCTTTGGTTGAAACCATATCTCCTTTCCTTTTAATCTTTCAAAAGACCGAACCTCTAATCTTACATCTCTTCCTCTACTGATTGCCTCTTCGATGGTGAACTTATCGTCACCTATTTTCTTTTAGATCGTAATAGCCATATTCTAGGATAGATCCAATAGACGAAAAGCTTCATATTTTAGTGATTCGGGAATTAATATTTAGATCTATTTTCTACGCACGTCTAAGTTGGATTCACAATGGATCTGGGGTAGAAAGGTATTTGGAACATTCTTCAACGAGCAGATCTCTTGGTAAGTATTTGAACCTTCTTTCCATTCGTATCTTGTGGTTTAAGAAAAGCTGAAATCCCCTATATACATAGGGTGGCTGTCGACTAAGGCTGAAAGGATTTTTTTTTGTGTTATTTGGTTTGTTGGTGCTAGTGAGGATTAAAGGCTGCCGATCGAGGAGTGTGTGAAAAGCTTGGATCATCGAAGTGACTAAATCTAGATCTAGTCATCCATTTCGGGAAAGGTATGAACCCTAGGGCCATTATGGATGGTGGCCGAATATGTAAGCGATGATAATAGATAGTTTTCGATTTAGTTTAAATATTAGCATGATCTAATCTATAAACGGTTGATTATAGGAGAAATTGCGTAGGAGATCTCGTCAAGGAATATCGCAAATCAGGTGTGTATCGAACACCCTCTCATAGTTCAATTCGGTAAAAGCTGAAATGCTAAAATTCTAAAATTTCGTGAGCTTGTGAGTGTGCGAGTGCTCACAAGACGTTTAGAAATCATTAGATCTGAAATCGCAATGTGGTAAGTTAGTCGTGTGTGAAATTTCGTGCACTTTGGTAATTGATCCTCGATAGACTAAAACTGGGCCCAATGGGCTTACGGGCCCATACGAGAAAAAAAGATAATAAAAAAATAGGCAATAAGTATGTTCTGTTAAACTGTGGAATTGAAACTGCTTAAACCGGTAAAATGGTCATAAAACTGGAATTAAATGGGCTTAAATTGCTAGTGGACACTGTAGGGCCCATTAGGGGTTTTAGGGCCCAATGGCTAAAATTGTGAAATTGAGACAAATAAATTATTGTGATGACAAAGGGGCTAGTAAGGACCGTAACATTCATGAAAACCCTTAAAACTGATAAAATTACTGAAATACCTTTATAGGTGGAAATTTTACAGATTTACCCCTAGGAGGAAAATTACTGATATACCCCTAGGGTTAAGGTTGACCTGAATGCATGTTTGACTGTTACTATTTACTGCATGCCATGTTATTATTATCTGATGCATGGGACTGGATTATTGATGGAGGAAGTATTGAAAGTGGCTTGTCCACGTACTGGAGGCTTTGCCTCAACTTACTGATATCTGAGCAGCAATGCTGCAACTGTGGAGTGTAGGGCTTGGTGGGTTGAGCTATTCCCCACATGGAGTGTAGGGTTGGTACGGGTGGAGTGTAGCGGTTGGTTATAGGCTGGGTTGGGCTTGCATACACAAATATGTCTGTTCTGTTCTGGAATGGGCCTATGGGCCATACTGTTAACTAAAAAAGGGCTAAGGCCTAGTTTACTGTATTCTGAAAAGGGTTTCGACCCATTTCCCACTGTTATCTGAATAGGGCTTAGGCCCAATGGGCTTGAGCTGACTTAGGCTTTGGATGGGTTTTCCATACACACTGAGTTTTCCAAACTCACCCCCTTTCTCTTCCATCCTCGCAGGTGAGCCCTAGTTGGTGGACTTGGAGCTGGGTGAGATTCAGAGTGGCCATGAAGATTAAATTTCTGGTTTTTTTTAATAAGTTTCAATTAGCTTCCTTTTAAATTTTGCATTTATTTTTGATTATTTCTATTTTGGTTAAAGTTGTAATAAGGCCGCTCTATTATTTTTATTTTGGGATTTTAAATTACTTAAATCGTTTTCAACTTGAGATTCATATCACTTAAATTGATTTATTGAAATTGGTTAGCTTTAGGGCGCGTTATAAAAAGATTACCTGATTTCAAAACATCGCGAAACAAGACAAAGCTTCCGCAACGAAAACGTTTTCAAAATTAATAAGTGATTTCAAATGATTTAAAACGAAATGGTTTCCACTGAACAATCACTCAGTTAAAGTGTGGCAATGGTTGTGTGCATGTCTAGGAGTGGATCCGTGGAGAGCTTGGTACTTAAGCAGTCTAATAGACTCACCTCCTCTTTTCTGGCATCCTAACTGGTGCACAGCTTCCATTCACTTTAATTTAAAACGAAAATATTCTTTAAACACTAAGAAAAATTTAGATGAAACATTAGTTTCAGTTACACTTCAATGTGACACGCTGGATTTGGCCGTAACGTCTGGGCCGGGTTTGGGGTGTTACAATTAAAATCCATAAAATTTCCATGAAACTAGACTCATATATGTATATTTACTAATATTTTTCCAGAATTTTTGGTCGGGTCAATTAGTACAGTTTATTAGTTAAAGTTTCCCTTGTTTTAGTGTTTGACTGCTCTGACCTCTGTTTACTACGAATCACTTTTCTCTCTGTACAGAATTCAAATGACTATTTCGTTTGTTTCTATTATAAGTAAACTCAATAAATAATCTATACATATAAAGTATGACTCCCAATTATTTTTTTACAATGTTTAGTGAATTTCTAAAGTCAGAATAGGGGATTCAAAAATAGCTCTAACCCTATTCCACCAAAACTCAAATTTCTCATAAAATAAAACTTATTTACCTATTTTGTTTCTTCCATATGAAAATAGACTGAATAATCTTCAATTTCATATTTTATTCATTATCTAATTCTGTCTCTACTATTTTTAGTGATTTTTCAAACTCACATCATTGCTGCTATATGATACTATTTTATAGCAAATTTCACCTTTTTATGAATTTCCATGGATTAGATATAAGCATACATAACACCAAATATGATCTTGATTAGCCATTCCAATGGCTAATCATTACCAAACATTTCCTTACCACCCAATAGCCATATCATAAGATCATATACACAAAATGATTATAATGCTATACATACAAGCCACTATACCAAAAAGGTCCACGGATAGTGATACGGGGTTGCGCGCGGACCAAGATCGAGTTGCCAAGTCACGAGAAACTCCTACGAAAACCCTAAACAATTAGATCTAAAACGAAACAGAAAATTAAAAGATTAGATTTTTGAATTTTCAGATCTGAAATAAAATCCCCAAAACAGTAAAGAATCAAATAGAGAATAGAAATAAGTGTTAATAAGGAATCTTGAAACCCTAGAAGAGATTGCGATTCTGCCCAATTGAACACCCAGATAGTTTTCCCCAAATTTCGGCAATCTAATTTCTCCCAAAAAGAGTATGGATGAATCGGCAAGAACCCCTAGAAATTGGGGATTTTTGGGCTAATTCCTTAAGATAGAAAAAGGCTGAAAACACAATAAGAACAGAAAATAAATTAGATAAAGATTCGGCACAAGCAGAAATAAAGAAAGAATTGACAGTAAGAAATTAAAAGATAAGTCCTAAGAAGCCTTGAAATCCCGAAAGATCTCACAACTTTCTTCAAACGGCTCTAATCTCCCCTCCAAAGAATATCAATGGCAAGAAGAAGGTTGAAGATGGCTCCCACAATCAAAAAGATTGTTAAAACAACTTCTAAAGAAAACTCAAGAGAAAATCCTTAAAGAACTCAAAGAGAATTTTCACTCAAATCAAATCTGAAATTTTCAATGTAATTGTAATGTAATGTAGGGTGGCTGGCCAAGCCATATAAATAGGCCTTTCAAATGTTTTCCTAATTTAATTAGAACACTAAAACTAAAACTAAAAAAAAAACTCCTAATTATTTTAATATGGAAATTCGGCCAAGGGTCTTTTATTTGGGACTCTTGGACTGAATATAAAAATTTAAACTAAGTAAAATAAATAAATAAATAAATAAAAATAAAACTTTACAACTTGGGCCACTTTGACAATTTGGCCTGATTTTCAACTAAGTATGGGTAGATTTCTTGATTGGGCTTAGAATCTTCTTATTGGGCCTTGCCCTCAAGAATTTGGGCTTTTGTGACTCATATCATTCCCCCCTTCCTCAAAAAGATTCATCCTCGAATCTAAAAAATCAAATGAACTCGACTTTCCTCTATCGAACGGGACTAATGGCAATTGAGTCCACTGAGAAGAATAGCCATGAGATAGTAAATAGCAACGGAAATAAGCTTGTAGTCCAATCATAAGCATAATAGAACAGGTATAACGCATGTGAATGGACAGATTCAGATTACCATGCAAACAATCTAATTTACTCACCACTGCCTCGTCAAATATTTGAAACAAAGATGGACATGTTTTAAGGCATTCAGTCGTCTCACATTGTTCCCACAAACCATGAATAAATTGCGAGTAATAAATCAAATGGTAAACATAATCGTCACAAGTAGGTATTTGAAAAGATTCACATGGTTCACAGAGTTGCATAATCATACCATGCATTAATCGACGGTCTATAGATTCACTCACACATGCATTATCAAAAACAAGAATCTTTTTATCAACTATCAAAACAGATAGATCATCAATAAATAAAATAGGACAGTCAAGCACGTTTCGACCTAAGTGTTCATCAACACGATCTTTATCACTATCCGAGGAGTACAAAAGTGTTTCAAAGGTTTCAAGCATCTTACCTCGATAAGCAGAAGAATAAGGGTCGATTTTACCTTTTTCATTTAAAACAAACCTTCGCTCATCGGGGGCATAGTGTAGTCGAATCTTCGTTGTTGAGTTAACGTTTGTCAAATGGAACTCAAACTTCATGTACAACCACATAAACTGTTTAAGGCACGAATATAAATTGAAAACAAATTTGGAAAATTTCGTTACCTTATTCTCCAAAACAGATTTGGACAAATTCAAGGATTTTACACAAGGTAAATCAAGAGAATAACAAATCACGCTTCTTTTCGTAATGACTTTATCAACCACAATCGAAGAGTAACAATTAATCGGATCAAAATGAGGGGATCTTTTAAGAACTAAGTCACCAAAAGTTTTATCAATAATTTTCAAATCTGCACTGGACTCGGTTTCTAAAATTTCCTTACCTCGCTTACCTTCGGGATCATGTAGTGTGATTTCATCTTTGTTTAAGTTGATCGTATGAAAGCGTCTTTCATTTGAGAGGTATTGAAGTTGAAAGTTATCTTTCGATCTTTCGGAAACCTGAAAAGTAGCAACACAAGAAAAATTCATATCTTGGTTAGTGGAAACATTCCTCACTACCTTTTCCACATCTTTTTCTTTTGTTTCTTTTTCTAATTCATTTTCTCTTCTTTCTTCAATTTCTTTTTCACTCTCAATCTCTTTTTGCTCTTTTTCATTCTCTTTTTCTTTTTCCTCACTTGTTTTAACAGAATTTTTCAGTTTGATTTGGTCCTCATGGACTTGTTCCAGAGTGAGCGGCACTAAGGTGAGTTTCTTTCCTTGATGCTTGAAAGAATACCTATTGGTACGACCATCGTGAGTGACTTTTTGATCCAGTTGCCACGGTTCTCCTAGCAACAAATGGCAGGCTTGAATAGGCATTACGTCGCACACAACTTCGTCTTGATACTTACCGATAGAAAAGGCGATGCGCACTTGTTGAGTGACCCTAAATTGGCCTTCGTTGCTAAGCCCTTGTAGTTGATAAGGTTGTGGATGCTTGGTAGTGGTTAAGCAAAACTTTTCCACCATCGTCGTGCTGGCTATGTTCGAGCAACTTTCACCATCAATAATAACTCTACAAAGCTTACCTTGTACGTGGCAGCAAGTATGAAAGAGATGTTCTCGTTGCTGCTCGCTCTTTGGTTTTGCCAAAGATGATTGTCCATGATCATGACAATCATCATCCATTCTAGGGACACGTTGAGGGTTGCACCTATGGGGCTGGTTATCCCTATCTTCCTTAATTGGATCTCGATATTGATGTTTTTGATTCACTCGTACCTCATTCAAAGTAGTATTCAATGCTTGAAGTGTAGCATTTATTTGTGTGATTGCAGCAGTATGTCTGTCTAACTGTTGTTGGACTTTCATAAGTGCATCATTATTATCACCTTTAGACATCTTCAAAACCTGTAAAAAATAAACACTCAACACTCAAAAATAAAAGTTATCAAACCTCACCATTAATCACTCAAAAAGAAAAATCAAATTCTCAATGAGGTCGAATTCAATCTTGTGAGTTCTTTATCAGAGTTTATATCAACCAATTAGAGAGTGTGAACCAAACTACCAAAGAATCCTAATTTGCACTAGGATGCCAAAAACTGACGAGACACCAATTGATTCGTGTTGCACCGAGGAAGAATTGGGCACACGTTTAAATCCTACTAACACAAAAAACAAGAAGGTGTTAGATATTGTAAAGGGAGAATAAAAAGCAAACAAATGAAAACCTACAGCTAAGAATCAATAAAAATTGTTGAAAACAGAAAACCCGAAAAACTGCGGAGTAACTTGACAACTTCGTTCGAGGTGTTCCCGATCTCAAAAAATCACAAACTTAAATCTGGAATGTCTTCAAATATTGAATTTTTGATCTAGAAAATTTGGGCACCAAATTCAACCCGCTGAATATTTTTTTAATTTTTTATTGGATTTCGTCTTTTTTCAATTTTTTGACTTTTTCGACTTATTTTTTTGCGGGAAATATTTTTGTATATTCAATAAAAGTGCCAAAAATATGTATGTAAAATTTCAGATCAATCAGAAAACGTTTACCCACTCAAATGAATTTTTTTCGAAAATTTTTCTGGGTAAAACTACTGTTTGTAATTTAAAAAATAGAGATCAGTTTAGAAATCAACCAAGAACACCCAAAAAGCCCAAAATCTGATACCAAATGATACGGGGTTGCGCGCGGACCAAGATCGAGTTGCCAAGTCACGAGAAACTCCTACGAAAACCCTAAACAATTAGATCTGAAACGAAACAGAAAATTAAAAGATTAGATTTTTGAATTTTCAGATCTGAAATAAAATCCCTAAAACAGTAAAGAATCAAATAGAGAATAGAAATAAGTGTTAATAAGGAATCTTGAAACCCTAGAAGAGATTGCGATTCTGCCCAATTGAACACCCAGATAGTTTTCCCCAAATTTCGGCAATCTAATTTCTCCCAAAAAGAGTATGGATGAATCGGCAAGAACCCCTAGAAATTGAGGATTTTTGGGCTAATTCCTTAAGATAGAAAAAGGCTGAAAACACAATAAGAACAGAAAATAAATTAGATAAAGATTCGGCACAAGCAGAAATAAAGAAAGAATTGACAGTAAGAAATTAAAAGATAAGTCCTAAGAAGCCTTGAAATCCCGAAAGATCTCACAACTCCCTTCAAACGGCTCTAATCTCCCCTCCAAAGAATATCAATGGCAAGAAGAAGGTTGAAGATGGCTCCCACAATCAAAAAGATTGTTAAAACAACTTCTAAAGAAAACTCAAGAGAAAATCCTTGAAGAACTCAAAGAGAATTTTCACTCAAATCAAATCTAAAATTGTCAATGTAATTTTAATGTAATGTAGGGTGGCTGGCCAAGCCATATAAATAGGCCTTTCAAATGTTTTCCTAATTTAATTAGAACACTAAAACTAAAACTAAAAAAAAACTCCTAATTATTTTAATATGGAAATTTGGCCAAGGGTCTTTTATTTGGGACTCTTGGACTGAATATAAAAATTTAAACTAAGTAAAATAAATAAATAAATAAATAAAAATAAAACTTTACAACTTAGGCCACTTTGACAATTTGGCCTGATTTTCAACTAAGTATGGGTGGATTTCTTGATTGGGCTTGGAATCTTCTTATTGGGCCTTGCCCTCAAGAATTTGGGCTTTTGTGACTCGTATCAGATAGTGTGAGCGACCCTCCGACCGTTCCCAATTTTTGAGTTGGCTTGTCAAAACTACAAAGAATGGAAGGGAGGGAGTAAGCATAAATGCTTAGTAAGTTCACATGTAAATAGCAAGTAACATAATCATGCAATCCAACATAAAACATCATTTGTACAAATATCACCAAGACATTCATGTTACATTTGCATTTACTATCTTACCACGATTTCATCATACCAAGTTCTCAACCTGAGGGTTTAAGCGCATACCTGTCCAAATTTTATCATTCACCACACTTACCAACATGTCACCTTCGTCTTAAGGATTCTCCTTATTCACTTAAGATACACCCGTTGAACACATTGGAATATAATTTGGATACACAGATTGCATGCACAAAAGTGCCATACTCGCAGCTAGACAAACTCAATAGCTGGCAAAAATTATGTAGTCAAGCTACCATGTAACTTGCCCATAAGTGAACTCAGACTCAACTCAATGAGCTCGGGCGTTCACATCCATAAGTGAACTCGGACTCAACTCAAGGAGTTCGGATGCCTAGTTACATCTCACGAACTCGGACTCAACTCAACGAGCTCGGAACTCAAATATCCTAGTGACATGTCACTTGTATCCTAATCTATTCCCAAGGTTCAAACAAGATTTTCCTTAATCACACATCTTTGCTGTCTTCCACGGAATGTCGGAACCGATACTTGATAGCATTTCATATTTATCAAGTAACTCACATAATTTGCATATTACTAAATAATAATCCACAAAGCATAATATTTCATGATAATAATCATAATATCATATAAATAACATTAAATTACTTAAAATGACAATTATGTTACTACATTTACACCTGAACTTACCTCGGTACAAAATGTTAGAAATCGAGCCTATTCCTCGTAAACTTTATTTTTCCTGCGATCACGACTCGAATCTTGTTACTCTTGATCTAAAATAACAAATTTAGCTTATTTAATACTCACATTTATTAAAACAGCCCTTGACTCAAACTTTGACAAAATTATATTTTTGCCCTTAAACTTTTACATATTTACACTTTTGCCTCAAGGCTCGAAAATTAAACTTCATCATGTTTTCTTATGTTTTATGACATGATGAACATTTTTCCCTTCTATGGAAACATCAAATTCTCACTCTAACATGTACTTATGAACATTAGGTATTTTTACCGATTATGTCGTTATACTCGTTTTCACATAAAATCGCTTAGCAAACGTTGTTTAACACAATTTCAAGCTTTATATTCTACCATAAAACATCAAAATAAACACATTTCACCTATGAGTATTTTTCCAAATATAAACCCTAGGTTAAATTATTACTAGAATAAGCTTAATCAAGTTACCGAGACTCCCAAAACGTAAAGAACATTAAAAACAGGGCTAAAATGGACTTACAATTGAGCTTGGAAGCTTGAAAAACCCTAGCTATGTCTTCTTCATGTGAAATTCGGCCAAGGGGTTGAAGATGGACAAAAATTAGCTTTTAATTTTGTTTTTAATTCATTTTAATAACTAAATAACCAAAATGCCCTTAATTAAAAACTATGGTGTTTTATCTTCCTTTAGGTATTTTTGTCCAAACTAGTATAATGGTCTAATTACTATCCAAGGACATCCACTTTAAAAACCCATTACTCACAAGTACTTAGTACCTTTGTGAACTAGAACACACATTTTACAACTTTTGCAATTTAGTCCTAAATATCAAATTGGACCCTCTATCGATAAAATTTCTAAACAAAATTTTCACACAATCATGAAATCATGCCATAGACCTTAAAATGATAATAAAATAATTATTTCTATTTCAAATTTGTTGTCCCAAAACCACTATTCCAATTAGGCCCTAATTCGAGATATTACAGAGGGCACCCAACCTGAGCAGGTCACTTGGGAGTTCTTCAAAACTTCATTTCAAGGGAAGTATGTGGGTGTGAGTTATGTGAATGCTAGAAGAAAGGAGTTCCTGAACTTGACCTATGGAAACAAATCTGTGGTGGAGTATGAGGCGGAATTTCTACGCCTTAGTAGGTATATAAGAGTTATGGTGGTAATGGACTATGAGCGTTGCGTTAGGTTTGAGGATGGTCTTAGGGATAGCCTCAGAGTATTGATAGCTCCACAAAGGGAGTGAGTTTTCTCAGAGTCGGTAGAGAAAGCGAAGATAGCAGAGGAGGTGAAGCACGCTGAGCACCTGAATCTGGAAAAAGAAAGGGGTAAGAATAAAAGGGAGGCTGAGACTCCTGGTGTTGGACAGAGGCCTAGGGCTAGTGATACGAGTCACAAAAGCCCAAATTCTTGAAGGCGAGGCCCAATAAGCAAATTCCCAGCCCAATCAAGAAATCCATCCATACTTAGTTGAAAATCAGGCCAAATTGTCAAAGTGGCCCAAGTTGTAAAGTTTTATTTTTATTTTTATTTATTTATTTACTTAGTTTAAATTTTTATGTCAATATTCAGTCCAAAAGTCCCAGTTAAAATGACCTTTGACCGAATTTCCATATTAAAATAATTAGGAGTTTTTTTTATTTTAGTTTTCTAATTAGATTAGGACTAGTTATAAGGCCTATTTAAAGGCATGGCTGTCCACCTTGTTAAACACTTATCATTATTATTAAAATTTCAGATTTGTTGAGAGCAGAATTTTCTTTGAGTTTTCTCCAAGATTTCTCTCTTGAGTTTTCTTTAGAAGTTGTTTTAACAATCTTTTGATTGTGGGAGCCATCTTCAACCTTCTTCTTGCCATTGATATTCTTTGGAGGGGAGATTAGAGCCGTTTGAAGGGAGTTGTTGATGTGATCTCAATCGCATCATGTTGTGGCACCACTCATTGCTATCATGATTGGCCTAAAACACGAGGGCCCCAAGTGCAAGATGAAGCTCAATCTCAGCTCAACAAGCTCAATCCTAGTTTTTCCCAGCTCGATTTAGCTCACATGAGCTTAATTTAGCTCGTTTGAGCTCAATTTAGCTTACTTTAGCTCGTTTGAGCTTGGCTTAAGTTTATTTCAACTTATTTATTTTAATGTCTGAATAAATTAAGTAATTTATTAATTTAGCTTAAATTACTACAGCTCATAATTATGTTTTGACTTATTACATGTTTTAAATGTGTCTTGGCCGAATTTAATATGTCTTGTTAAGACTTTATTAAATTTGTCTAATTTAATTTATGTTTAATTAGTGTGTCTAAATTATATTAATGTTTGTTCAGCTGAATTTTATGTGATTTAATTTTGGTTCATGTGTTTTTGTAGGTGAGCTGAATTTGGAGAGTAATTAAACAAGGTTCATGCATGATAGGTTCAATGTATGGGACAGTGCATGTAAGGCCTCTTTCAATGAATGGTGGCTGATCCATTTGGCTCCCCAAGCCACCTATTTGGCCAAAAGGTGTCCAGCAACTTAAAGCACAAGCTTGGCCGATCGTATTCCCAAGGCAGCATCTAAGCCATTCACACCTCAATTTGACCAATCAGCTCCTATACATGTGTATGGGTGGATTCATGAACGTCCAAAGGGAGGGAATATTACCTTAATTCATCACATTGAATGTATAATGTGCATGTACAAAGGGGAGAACGAATTTACAAGGTACATGCTTCCATTCATGAACCAGCCCATCATTAAAGTTTTAATTAAGAGAGATGCATGACCCATGCACCTAGCATTCGTCCAAGAGGGGTTGGATATGAATTGAAGATGCACATTCATGGAACAAGGAAGATTTCTTATTGGTTAAGCATGCATGAACGGGTTTTGGGAAGAAACATGATTATTCAACCATGCATGAACTTACACTATCCATGAACAGAGATTTAATGCTTGAAGTGTGAACATTTTAATTGTTGTGTGAACACATTAGTAGCTGAATTTTAATAGGCATTAGAGAGCCTATAAATAGTTTATTTTGTTTATTGTAAAAGGTTACAGAATTTGATTATTGAAAACTTGATTGTGAGGTTTCCTCCTATCCTATTTCGTACGAGTCTCGTTCTGACTTATCTAGCTCGCTAGTGGCGTCAACCCGACTTCTTGAACTTATCACCATCCTGGTGTGGCATTCATCCACCTTTTTATACCTTTGGTTCCTACCTCTCTATAGGTAACGGGTCAAGGTCCATCTTCGACAATCCATTTAATCCACCTTGAGCAATATAAGTCCCGGGGCAATACTTCATATAGTATTGAATCGTTCTTCGCTTGAGTTCTATTTTTCCATTCCATTTTAACGATTAAATTATAAACAATATTTCTTTATTTCACCGAGCCTATCAAACATCTATCCAAACCATCTTTTGAACCCATTTTCTCAACTTCCGCTATAAAAAAATCATCTAACTCCATCTATCTACAAAATCGAACAAACTTCTCGTCGACGATCGGGCAATCAAGTGAATCGACTCAATCAACCGAGCCGGATCACATCAGTTGTGAGATCTTTCGGGATTTCAAGGATCTTTAGGACTTATCCTTTAATTTTTGCTGTTCAATTTCTTTTATTTAATTCTACTTGTGCCGAATCTCAATTCTAATCTATTTGCTGTTTTATTTGTGTTTCCAGCCCTCGTTTATCTTAAAGAATTGATCAATTTCACTTTTTGCTGGAGTTCGACAATCAGCCCTAAATCCCCAAATTCTAGGGTTCTTGCCGAATGCACACTTATTCTTCTTAGGTGAATTTGGTTGTGGAAACTTAGGGGAAAATTTCGTGGTGGTCAATTGAGCAGATCGCCCTCGCTTTCTCAGCCTCAATAGCCGTTTTATGCCTTCAATTTCTTTCTTTCTCATTGACGCATAAACCCTAATTTGTTTCAAGAAATTCTGGTCGATCTAATTTGCTTGTTGATTTGGTGTTCTTTGACAGATTCTGTAACACCCCGAACCCGAGACCGACACCGGAGTCGAACACGAGGTGTTAACAGACTTTAAACCCCTTATAAAAAATATTTCCCAGACACTGCCAATCTGCGTACTAGTCGCTTTAAAAATCATATCTTGAGTTTCACAACTCGAAAATCAGTTTCATGATTTTTCCCTGAAACTAGACTCATATGCCCATCTACATATTTTTTTCTAGAATTTTTGGTCAGGCCAATTAGTACAGTTTATTAGTCAAAGTCTCCCATGTTACAGGGATCGACTATCCTGACCTTTACGCATTACGACTTGGATATCTCCTTGTACAGGGCTCCAATACTGATGCCGTTTGTTTATATAGAAACTAGACTCAGAGAGGAATCTATACATATATGGTATGACTCCTAATTATCTCTGGTTAATTTATAATGAATTTCCAAATTTGGAACAGGGAATCCAGAAACCGTTCTGGCCCTGTCTCACGAGAACCTGAATATCTCTTAACATACTATCCGTATGATTGTTTCGTTACTTTCCTATGAAAGTAGATTCATCAAGGTTTGTTTATATAATTTATTCACTATTTAATTCCATTCCTACTATTTTTAGTGATTTTCCAAATCTACATCACTGCTGCTGTCAGCATCTGCCTTTAAGGTAGACTTTACCTATTTCATGGTTTCCATGATTCAACTAGCCCTTTTTGCATAAATAGCACAATTTATGAAAGTGATTAACCATCCCCGTGGCCAATCCTTGTCAAGCATATCCACACCAAATGATTATAACATTATACTCAAACACATATAAGCCATTTTCGCATGGCTATCCAAAATTTATACAAGTCCAAAGGGTCCACGACCCACAACAAACGGGTAGTCCTATACATGCCATTTCGAAGTTCAACCAAAATTGTACCAAAAGGGGGGGCTTTGATAGTGTGGGCGACTTTGACTTCAAGATCCCGAGTCCGATAGCTGGAGAACCAAATCTATAAAACAGAGGAGCAATGAAACGGAGTAAGCAATTTATGCTTAGTAAGTTTTGAGCAAGGAATTCCAGCACAACAAAAGTATAGCATTCATATAGCTAAACGGATAATTTCATATGCACAAATTTACGATATCGTACTTGCTTCACATTATCAACCCTTATGTACATACACAAAAGATCAACTCAGCCAAAGGCCGGTAGCTCGTTTATCAACTGAGCGAATACTTATTTGTAAGGGCTCAACTAAATTCAAGCACATACGAAACATACCTCAATGTTGGGATGTTTCGAGAGTATTAACTAGAATTTTACAGCAAGTTCATTCATTCCCAAATCACGTACCTTCGGAATTTAACCGGATATAGCTCCTCGTTCAAATGCCTTCGGGACATAGCCCGGTTATAGTAATTCGCACAAATGCCTTCGGGACTTAACCCGGATTTAGTAACTCGCACAAATGCCTTCGGGCTTAGCCCGGAATTAGTATCTCGCACAAATGCCTTCGGGCTTAGCCCGGAATTAGTATCTCGCACAAATGCCTTCGGATCTTAGTCCGGATATTGTCCTTAGCACAAGCCTTCGGGACTTAGCCCGGACATCATTCAAATAACCATGCACATTTAACAATAAATCATGGCCCATTCGTATTTCATTTTCGTTAGCAAAACTCAAACACAAGACATTTATCATTCTTGCAAATTCGGCTCAATAGCCACACAAAGAGCATGATTTTAATTTGCTTAAAACATGATCTAATCACATCATAATTTAAGCTCTCTTACTCAAGAACTTACCTCGGGTGTTGTCGAACAATGCCGATAGCTATTCGACCACTTTTTCCTTCCCTTTATCGGATTTAGTTCCCCTTTGCTCTTGAGCTTAATTAAACAAATAAATTGATTTAATCATTTGAGCATCGAAAAGAGGAACACAAGGCACTTAGCCCATATTTATACATTAGACATTAAAGTCACATATGTACGGAATCATGAATCAAACTCAACATTTTAGCTAATTTTTCCCCCTTGGCCGAATATGCATGTCTATTTTGGGGCCGATTTCAACACTTAATACATTCTACAAGTATGGTCACTTGTATTGACTAAACACCCTTTTGTTTCAAGTTCAAAACTTGGCTAATACACACATATACACACTAGTAAAGCATCCTCTCCCTTTCCATCAATTTAACACATGCATTGCTCATTAACATGCAAAAGTTATATTCGGCCTTAGCACACAACTTGCTAGCCGATTCTTCTCCATTTAGCAACCAATGCACATATGTGCTCACTCAAAAATGCTAAAAAGGAGGTTCAAGAATCATCAAGCCACCATCACATGCATCATTAACAAGCTTCATATTTAGCATGCAATGGCATTAACACAAACTCCACCTAGGCCGAATCTTAACTCATCCTCATGCCTCATCACCACAACATCAAACATCAACCAAGAATGATGCATCCATGGCCGAGTTTCATTTCCATCACATAGCAAGATTTAGACCATGGGCTAGGTAGAACTCAAGCTAACAACTAAAACATGCATGCATCTCATGGAACATCATCAAACATACCTTAGCCTAGCTACATGCATGGCCGAACCTCTTCAACCTTTCTTCTTCCTTCCTCCTTAAAATTTTTGGCCAAGGATGAACCAAAGGATGAGCATTTTTTTTCTTTGTTTTTTTCTTTCTAGTTTCGGCTAAATGAAGATGAGAAAGGATGAACAAAAATTTTCTCCTTTCTTTTCTTTAGCTCACGGCAATGGGGGGGGAACAACTACACACATTTTTTTTTTGTATTCATCATACTCCTTTTCATTATTTTATGCCCATGCCCCTTATTTTATTTTTTCCTACATACCTCACTAGGCCAACATGTTCCCAACATGTTTCCACCCATAGCATGGCCAACCACTAGCTCAAATTTTGGGTAATTTGACATGCAAACCCATCATTTTCACAACATGCATTAATAGACCATTTTAAATTAGCCTATCATATTTTCACCATGTCTCATATCAATCCCTATTTAATAATTTCTCATGCAATTGGCAAAATTGGAGAATGAAACTTCCACATACTCATGTACACACATAATAAGCATAGAATATGGAAATCAATTATTTTTATGACTCGGTTTTGTGGTCCCGAAACCACTTCCCGACTAGGGTCAATTTTGGGCTGTCACAACTCTCCCCCACTTAAGAAATTTTCGTCCCCGAAAATCTTATCGGTAAATAGGTTTGGGTATCGTTCTTTCATCGAGCTCTCGGTTTCCCAAGTAGCTTCCTCGATCCCGTGTTTGAGCCATAACACCTTCACTAACGGAACCCTTTTGTTTCGCAACTCCTTCACTTCACGAGCTAGGATATGCATCGGCTCTTCTTCATAACTCATATCGGCTTGAATTTCAACCTCTGATGGGCTAATTATGTGCGATGGATCAGATCGATAGCGTCGAAGCATCGAAACATGAAAGACGTCGTGAATCTTTTCAAGCTCAGGGGGCAAAATCAATCTATACGCAACCGGACCAACTCGTTCGGAGATTTCGTACGGCCCAATGAATCTCGGGCTCAACTTGCCCTTACAGCCAAACCTGAGTACCTTTTTCCAAGGCGAAACTTTAAGGAACACTTTATCTCCCACCTGATATTCAATGTCCTTTCGTTTCAAATCCGCATACGATTTTTGACGATCTGTGGCTGCTTTCAGACTTTCACGGATTACCTTTACTTTCTGTTCAGCATCCTTAATCAAATCAACTCCGAAAATTTTACTTTCACCGAGCTCGGTCCAAAACAACAGTGTACGGCATTTACGACCGTACAAAGCCTCGTAAGGCGCCATCTTAATACTTGATTGAAAACTATTATTGTAAGCGAATTCAATCAAAGGTAAATACCGTTCCCATGAACCACTGAACTCGAGGATGCAACATCTCAACATATCCTCAAGTATCTGAATTATCCGCTCAGATTGACCATCGGTTTGGGGATGAAAAGCAGTGCTAAAATGCAGCTTGGTACCCAAAGCTTCTTGCAATTTCCTCCAAAATCGCGAGGTGAATCTCGGATCTCTATCCGACACGATAGAAATAGGTACCCCGTGTAATCTCACAATCTGAGAAATGTACAATTCAACTAGTCTATCCAATGAAAAATCCATACACACGGGGATAAAGTGAGCCGACTTAGTCAGTCTATCAACAACAACCCAAATCGCATCCTTCTTACTTGTTGACAATGGCAGTCCGGACACAAAGTCCATTGTGACTCGATCCCATTTCCACTCGGGTATCATGATCGGCTGAAGTAATCCTGAAGGCACTTGATGTTCCGCTTTCACTTGTTGACATATTAAACATCTCGAAACAAAGTCAGAGATGTCTCATTTCATACCATGCCACCAAAACCAACGTTTCAAATCGTTGTACATTTTCGTACTCCCCGGGTGACTTGACATTCGGCTACAATGGGCTTCGTTCAGAATCATCGAAATGAGTTCCGAACTCCTTGGAATACACAAACGACTTCTGAACCTCAAACAATCATCATCATCAATTTGAAACTCCGATTCCTTGTTCGGAGCACAGTCAGCCCGTTTTGCAACCAATTCATCATCAACTTTCAGGGCTTCACGAATTTGATGAATCAATAATGGTTTGGCTTTTAATTCAGCTATTAGCACATTGTCGGGTAGAACAGACAAGTGCACATTCATCGCTCGTAAAGCAAACAATGATTTCCGGCTTAAGGCGTCCGCAACCATATTAGCCTTTCCCGGGTGGTAATCAATGACAAGCTCGTAATCTTTCAACAACTCAAGCCAACGTCTTCGTCGCAGATTTAAGTCTCTTTGAGTCATCAAATTTTTGAGACTTTTGTGATCCGAAAATACATGGCACTTCTCACCAAATAAGTAATGTCGCCATATTTTTAAAGCAAATACGATGGCAGCTAGTTCAAGATAATGGGTCGGATAATTTTTCTCATGTGGCTTTAATTGTCTCGACGCATAGGCCACCACTCGAACTTCTTGCATCAATACGCAACCCAACCCAAGTAGGGATGCGTCACTATAAATGACAAACTCTTTGCCTGATTCGGGTTGCACTAAAATTGGAGCTTCAGTCAAATAAGTTTTTAGTTGATCAAAACTTTTCTGACATTTCTCCGTCCATTCGAACTTAACATCCTTTTGAAGTAGCTTCGTCATTGGTGTGGCTATCATCGAGAAACCTTTGACAAATCGTCGGTAATAACCGGCGAGTCCCAGGAAGCTCCGAACTTCGGTAATATTTCTTGGAGGCTTCCAGTTAAGTATGGCTGAAATTTTGCTCGGGTCAGCTCGAATACCCGATGCGGATACCACATGACCCAAGAAGCTAACCTCTCTTAACCAGAACTCACACTTACTGAACTTAGCATATAACTGCTTATCCCGCAAAATTTGCAACACTAGCCTCAGATGCTCAGCATGTTCGGTCTCATCTCTTGAATAGACGAAGATGTCATCAATGAACACAACTACGAACCGATCCAAATATGGTCTGAAGATCCGATTCATCAAATCCATAAATACCGCAGGGGCATTTGTGAGCCCAAACGGCATCACTAAGAACTCGTAGTGACCATATCCCGTTCTGAAAGCAGTTTTGGGTATGTCCGAATCTCGAATTCGCAACTGATAATAGCCCGATCTCAAATCTATTTTGAGAACATTGAGGCTCCCTTCAGTTGGTCGAACAAATCATCGATACGCGGTAACGGATATTTGTTCTTTATCGTCACTTTATTCAGTTGACGATAGTCAATGCACAACCTCATGGTTCCGTCCTTCTTTTTCACGAACAATACTGGTGCACCCCAAGGTGAGAAACTTGGTCGAGCAAAACCTCTATCCGTCAATTCTTGCAACTAAGCTTTCAACTCTTTTAACTCGGTTGGTGCCATACGATACGGAGCTATCGAAATCGGCATAGTCCCAGGTACAAGCTCAATACCAAACTCTACCTCCCGAACAGGTGGTAAACCCGGTAATCCTTCAGGAAAAACATCCGGGTATTCACAAACCACCGGCACAGATTCGGGTTTCTTGTCTAATTCTTTGTCATCCAGTACATACGCAAGGTATGCTTCGCACCCTTTTCTTACATATTTCTGGGCCAACATTGCTGATATTACAGCTGGCATCCCCTCCAAGTCCGTAGACTCAACTCAGATTACTTCGTTATTTGCGCACCTCAAATCAATAGTCTTGCTTTTGCAATTCACAACCGCATCATGCGCGGTCAACCAATCCAAACCAAGAATAACATCAAATTCATCAAACGGCAAAAGCATCAAGTCCGCCGGAAAACAGGAACCTCGAATTTCTAGGGGACATTTCTTACACACTTTGTCGACAAGCACGTAACGACCCAAGGGATTTGACACCCGAATTACGAACTCAGTAGACTCAATAGGTAAAGTCTTACTGGATGCTAAGGTTTCACATATGTAAGAATGAGTAGAACCGGGGTCAATCAAAGCAATTACATTAGTATCAAAGAGAGTAAAAGTACCGGTAATAACATCAGGCGAAGAAGCATCCTCGCGGGCACGTATAGCATAAGCTCTAGCAGGCGCACGAGCCTCGGATCTGGTCGTAGCATCTCTAGATCCTCTCTAAACACCACTAGCATTGCCCGTATTTCCAGATGGTCTACCTCGAGCAGTGGTAGCACCCGGTTTCCCACTCTGATTTTCATTCTGTTCAAACAACCTCGGGCAATCTTTAATGAAGTGGTCAACTGATCCGCACTTGTAACAGGAGCGGTCAGGGAATCTACAACTCCCCGAATGCCATTTACCGCAATATCGACATTTCATTCTATCTCGACGTTCATTCCCAACACTGGCGACCGAAGTGCCTCGTGTACCCACAGGGGGTCGATCACGATCTCGTCTAAAAAGGCCCGAAGTGCCTCTAAACTGGCCCGCATCATCTCGAAATTTCTTCGATGCCTGTTGAAGAGACTTTCCCGAAGATCTGTTACGAAACTCTCCAGTTCCCACATCAACTTTTTGTTTTCTTTTCTAAGCTCTTCGGCTTTACAAGCTCGCTCGACCAGTACTACGAACTCTCGTATTTCAAGAACGCCAACGAACATTTTATATCTTCATTCAGCCCATCCTCGAAGCGTTTACACATGATAGCCTCGGACGAAACACATTCCCGAGCGTATCTACTAAGTCTAACAAATTTTCGCTCGTAATCAGTAACTGACATGGAACCTTGCTTAAGCTCAAGAAATTCCTTCCGTTTTTGATCAACAAATCTCTGACTGATATACTTTTTCCGAAACTCAGTTTGGAAAAACTCCCAAGTTACTTGCTCTCGGGGCACAACAGAAGTCAGAGTACTCCACCAATAATAGGCAGAATCACGTAGCAAGGAGATAGTACACTTTAGGCATTCATCGGGTGTACAAGATAGCTCATCGAGTACCTGGATAGTGTTGTCCAACCAAAATTCAGCTTGCTCGGCATCGTCGCTATCCGTAGCTTTAAATTCAGTAGCCCCATGTTTTCGGATTCTGTCAACTGGTGGCTTATTTGACCTTATTTGGTCAGTTACCGGAGGTATTGTAGGTGCGGGGTGGTATTAGTTGGGAATGGAGGTTGTGGGACAGCCGTATTAGTTCGAATGTATTGGTTGAACCAATCATTCATCACGCTATAGAAAGCTTGTCTAGCTTCATCATTCGGGTTACTAGCATTAGGTTGAGAGTCCGCCGGCGCTGTCCCTTGTGCGGGAGCAGGCGCTACACTCTCAAGATCATCAGCTACCTCTCGGTTGGGATCGGGATCCATTACTATAAATAAACACATTTACAATTGTCAGAAATCACCACACTATCAAGTAATCACATAAAATGGCATGTATAGCTAGACCCAACGCATTACGGTAGTCCTAGAATCGACTAAACCGTAGCTCTGATACCAATCAAATGTAACACCCCGAACCCGAGACCGACACCGGAGTCGAACACGAGGTGTTAACAGACTTAAACCCCTTATAAAAAATATTCCCAGACACTGCCAATCTGCGTACTAGTCTCTTAAAAATCATATCTTGAGTTTCACAACTCGAAAATCAGTTTCGTGATTTTCCCTGAAACTAGACTCATATGCCCATCTACATATTTTTTCTAGAATTTTTGGTCGGCCAATTAGTACAGTTTATTAGTCAAAGTCTCCCATGTTACAGGGATCGACTACCCTGACCTTTGCGCATTACGACTTGAATATCCCTTGTACAGGGCTCCAATACTGATGCCGTTTGTTTCTATAGAAACTAGACTCAGAGAGAATCTATACATATATGGTATGACTCCTAATTATCTCTGGTTAATTTATAATGAATTCCAAATTCGGAACAGGGAATCCAGAAACCGTTCTGGCCCTGTCTCACGAGAACCTGAATATCTCTTAACATACTGTCCGTATGATTGTTTCGTTACTTTCCTATGAAATTATATTCATCAAGGTTTGTTTACATAATTTATTCACTATTTAATTCCATTCCTACTATTTTAGTGATTTCCAAATCTACATCACTGCTGCTGTCAGCATCTGCCTTTAAGGTAGACTTTACCTATTTCATGGTTTCCATGATTCAACTAGCCCTTTTTGCATAAATAGCACAATTATGAAAGTGATTAACCATCCCGTGGCCAATCCTTGTCAAGCATATCCACACCAAATGATTATAACATTATACTCAAATACATATAAGCCATTTTCGCATGGCAATCCAAAATTATACAAGTCCAAAGGGTCCACGACCCACAACAAACGGGTAGTCCTATACATGCCATTTCGAAGTTCAACCAAAATTGTACCAAAAGGGGGGCTTTGATAGTGTGGGCGACTTTGACTTCAAGATCCCGAGTCCGATAGCTGGAGAACCAAATCTATAAAACAGAGGAGCAATGAAACGGAGTAAGCAATTTATGCTTAGTAAGTTTTGAGCAAGGAATTCCAGCACAACAAAAGTATAGCATTCATATAGCTAAACGGATAATTTCATATGCACAAATTACGATATCGTACTTGCTTCACATTATCAACCCTTATGTACATACACAAAAGATCAACTCAGCCAAAGGCGGTAGCTCGTTATCAACTGAGCGAATACTTATTTGTAAGGCTCAACTAAATTCAAGCACATACGAAACATACCTCAATGTTGGGATGTTTCGAGAGTATAACTAGAATTTTACAGCAAGTTCATTCATTCCCAAATCACGTACCTTCGAATTTAACCGGATATAGCTCCTCGTTCAAATGCCTTCGGGACATAGCCCGGTTATAGTAATTCGCACAAATGCCTTCGGGACTTAACCCGGATTTAGTAACTCGCACAAATGCCTTCGGGCTTAGCCCGAATTAGTATCTCGCACAAATGCCTTCGGGCTTAGCCCGGAATTAGTATCTCGCACAAATGCCTTCGGATCTTAGTCCGGATATTGTCCTTAGCACAAGCCTTCGGACTTAGCCCGGACATCATTCAAATAACCATGCACATTTAACAATAAATCATGGCCATTCGTATTTCATTTCGTTAGCAAAACTCAAACACAAGACATTTATCATTCTTGCAAATTCGGCTCAATAGCCACACAAAGAGCATGATTTTAATTTGCTTAAAACATGATCTAATCACATCATAATTTAAGCTCTCTTACTCAAGAACTTACCTCGGGTGTTGTCGAACAATGCCGATAGCTATTCGACACTTTCCTTCCTTATCGATTAGTTCCCTTTGCCTTGCTAATTAAACAAATAATTGATTAATCATTTGAGCATCGAAAAGGAACACAAGGCACTTAGCCC